>NC_079223.1:50800560-50905560 GCF_029633865.1 Lampris incognitus | reverse complement strand
CGAGCATTAAGGTTTTGAATTTGATGCGGGCAGCAACTGGGAGCCAGTGGAGGGATATGAACAGCGGGGTGACACGTGCTGTTTTAGGTTGGTTGAGAACCAGACATGCTGCCACATTCTGGATCATTTGCAGGGGTTTGAAAGTGCATGCAGGGAGACCTGCCAGTAAGGACTTGCAGTGGTCAACCCGTGATATTACAAGAGCCTGTACCAGGTGTTGTGCTGCGTGCTCAGGCAGGTAGGGTCTAATTTCCCTTATGTTGTACAGGGCAAATCAGCACGGCCAAGCAACTGAGGCCACATGAACCTTAAAGGTTAGTTGATCATCAGTCATGACACTCAGGTTTGGGCAGACTTTGTGGGCACGAGTTGGGTTGATCCGAGCTGGATATTGATCTGTTGTTGTGTGGATGGACTGGCTGGGATGACAAGGAGCTCAGTCTTAGATAGGTTAATCTGAAGGTGGCGTTCTTTCATCCATGCAGAGATTGCAAGGCCAAGACTGTGAGGTCATCTGGCGAGAATGGTAGGAAGAGCTGGGTATCGTCACCATAGCAATGGTGTGAGAAACCATGGGAGTGGATGATTGCACCAAGTGAGGCGGTGTATATTGAGAAGAGAAGGGGACCGAACACTGACCCTTGAGATACCTCTGTGGATAAGCCATGCGGTTTGGACACTTCTCCCCTCCAAGATACTCTAAAAGATCTCCCTGGGAGGTAGGACATGAACCAGATCCTGAGATACCAAGCTCATTGAGTGGAGAGGAGGATTTGGTGGTTAACCGTGTCAAAGGCATCAGACAGATCTAGCAGCACTAAAGCTGAGGACTGACCAGCAGCTCTAGCCAAATGCAGTGATCCCATTACTGACAGGAGTGCAGTCTTGGTAAAGTGACCCCACTTAAAGCCAGACTGATTCGGATCATACAGATTCTTCTCAGAAAGGAATTCAGAGACTTGGTTAAAGACCATGTGCTCAAGTATTTTTGATAGAAAGGGTAGGAGTGAAACCGGTCGGTAGTTTTCAACCTGGGCTGGGTTGAGTGTAGGTTTTTTAAGCAGCGGGTTGACCCGAGCTTGCTGCAGTGGGGAACACAGCCACTGTAAGGCAGGAGTTGATGATGTGTGTGACTACAGGGTTAAGTGCGGGTGAAATGGTCTTTAGAACGGCAGTGAACGGACAGCAAATACTCGCCAATGTTAATTTCGCATATGTGTGACCGACTGTGAGTCACTCAGGGAACAAACCTTTATGGTAATTGTAAATGATGGAATTTATTAGTGAGCAAATGATGCAGATCCCGCACCTCTCCTTTTGCTATGATGAAGAAAGTGTTCCCCTCCTCCCCCTCTCGGATGATGTACTCTCCTTTATCGAAATAATCCTGAAAAGACAAAAAGGTCAGTCTCATCAAATCAAGACAAATTTGAAAAGATTGGATGGTTAAAAAGGAACTGCATAGAAATATGTAATAGAATTATATTTGTTAATACGACAAGACTCACCACTTCAAGACAATCAACAATTTTTGCCAGTTTCTCTTCAGGTAAGTCTCTGAGTAGAGATACACTTAAACAGAAGTCAACAAAGATTTAAATGATCCATAAGTAAAAATGCAGTTCAGTCCTGAGTGTTGTAATTCAGCTGTATTTCTGACCAGTTATGTTTGGTTTTAACTGTGAAAAGTTCCCATATGTTCAGGTCTGGCTTAGCTTCAATCATTTTAGGCAAAACTAACAGGGCCCTTCAAAAGCCTAAAAAGACCCTTGTGTACCTGCGTAAAAAGCGGAAGTACTCGTCTTGTCTGGCCTGGGTTGTTCTCATCATGATTGCTTGGAAGGTCTGACGGTCCAGTGACCAGATATGAGACTGGGACACAGCTGGACAAGTGTGAGACAAAGAAATGTACCGTTATAGCCAGAAGCAAACACCATCATTTCTGTGCATTAATGCACCACATGGTCCATTCCATGAAATGACAAAGTAGTTCTTTAAACGGTCACATAAAAATGTGTCGTGTAAATGAACACAAGTACAGTGTTTAATAGTTTTCTCTGTGGACTCTCTCCCTCTCATTTAACATACAGGAGCTCATAAGAGTGGACACTAAAGAGGTTAAGAGAGAATGGCTGTATAGTCAGGTCAAGTCACATTTATTTCTATAGCACTATATCACAGATGAATCTGTATACATATAATGATTAAACCTAGAAAGCCTGGAAATATGGTGATTTGATTTGTCTGTTATCCACTCCTATTGTCACTGCAGCTCACCTTTAACAGTTGCTGTTCTTTTACAGTTGTAAAGTATGGCCAGTTCTCCAAATGCCGTCCCTGGATTCATCTCCCCCAGCAGTTTACCGTTCTGCATGACCTCTAACAAGCCCTCTGCAGAAGCAATGCAACACAGATATTCAAGTTTAATCTAAGTCTAGTCAAGCATCTAAACTCAATGAATATTCACCTGCCTTTGAATAGGGACTCTTAAATAAAAATGAATGTTTTATTCCCTTTGTTAACACACATTCACGAGAAATCCTTAATTCAAATGTAAAACAAAAGATTTGCCCCTCTACCAAAGTACAAGATGGGATTGGAAGCTGCTGTCGCTCCCAAATAGATTGAGAGGTGTCTTAATACAAGGAGTAACACGAAACAACAACTAAATCTGGATTTCTCCTGTTCTCTGATGCTGTAAAATGTTTGTTCATGTCGGTAGTGGTTGTAAATATTAGCATGAAACAGACCCATATTAAAACAGACCCATATTTTCAGCTATGATTGGCTGAGAAAGACAACCCAGCCACTGAGGACGCACAAGCCAGTGCATTCTTAGTGCCGGTCCCAAGCCCGGGTAAATGGGGAGGGTTGCGTCAGAAAGGGCATGTGGCATAAAATCTTTGCCAAATCAAATATGCGGATCATAAATCAGTTTTCCACACCGGGCCGGTCGAGGCCCGGGTTACCAACAACCACCACCGGTACTATTGACCAGCAGGGTGCCGATAGAAACTGTGCTACTGTTGGGCGAAGGGGAAAGAGAGGGGGAAGGTGGTGAGGTGAGGAGGTGATGGGTAGGTATTGATCCCACCCTCTCCCTTGAGCCACATATCCGCCAAATGGTCAAATCCTCCTTCTACCACCTTCGCAACTTTGCGAAAATAAGATCCTCTCTCACACGCCCTGCTGCTGAGATACTGATCCATGCCTTCATCTCCCCCCGCCTTGATTACTGCAACTCACTCCTCTGTGGCATCAGTGCTAGCTCTATCAAGAGACTCCAATTGGTCCAGAACGCATCCGCCCAAATCCTGGCACCACATCACCCCAGTCCTAAAAGACATCCACTGGCTACCCATCTCCCACTGGATCAATTACAAAATCCTGGTTCTTACTTATAAAGCCCTTCACCAACTGGCTCCCCCATACATCACCGACCTCCTGTCCCCCCACCAACCCTCTCGGTCCCTCAGATCCACCTCAGCCTCCCTTCTCTCTACCCCCAGGTCCAACCTCCACGGCTTTGGTGACCGAGCCTTCTCCAGAGAAGCTTCCAGGCTCTGCAACGCACTCCCCCAAATCATTAGAGACTCAGAATCCCCCCCACTCTTCCAATCCTGTCTCAAGACACACCTCTTCTCCATTGCCTTCTTGTGCCCCCCCCCGCCCTCTTATCCACCCCTAATCTGAGGCAGACTAAGGACTGAGCACTCGGCCTGCTGCCCTCTCCTCTTGAAACTCCCTCCCCAAGCACATCAGACACTGCTGCGGTCTGCCCACAGTCAGGTCATTAATCAGGACTCACCTCTTCAGACCTGCCTTCACCTGTGGTTTACTATGTGCTTTATGATGTTTGTTTTTCTTCCCCTTTTGTATGTGTCTAAGTGGGAGAGTACTGCTGGCGTCGTGTGTGGCTGCCACTCCTCCCTCTCGTAGCCCCCCTTCCCATCCACCCCTGTATGACTCTGTTATGTTTATCTGTTGTCTTGTTTCACCCCGTTTATTCCAAAGCGACTTTGAGTGTTAGAAAAGCGCTATATAAGATTAATTTATTATTATCATTATTATTATTATTATGGTGTCAGGGAGAGAAATGTGGAAGGACAGATGGTGGTGGATTTTGTGTAAAGTATTAAAATGGATGTGGTGAATACATATTTCAAGAAGAGGGAGGAACACAGGGTGACATACAAGAGTGGAGGAAGGTGCACACAGCTGGACTATATCCTATGTAGAAGGCGCCATCTGAAAGGGATTGGAGACTGCAAGGTGGTGACAGGGGAGAATGTAGCTAGGCAGCATCGGATGGTGGTCTGTAGGATGACTTTGGAGACCAAGAAGAGGAAGCGAGTGAAGACAGAGCCCAGGATTAAATGGTGGAAGTTGAAGAAGGAAGACTGTTGTGTGGAGTTCAGGCAGGAGGTAAGACAGGCACTGGGTGGTAGTGAAGAGTTGCCAGATGGCTGGACAACCACTGCAGAAATAGTGAGGGAGACAGCTAGGAAGGTACTTGGTGTGTCATCAGGACAGAGGAAGGAAGACAAGGAGACTTGGTGGTGGAATGAGGAAGGACAGCAAAGTATACAGAGGAAGAGGTTGGTGAAGAAGAAGTGGGATAGTCAGAGAGATGATGTGGGATTACATCAAGGATCGGGTCTGAGTCTTTTCTTGTTTGCGATGGTGATGGACAGGTTGACGGACAAGATCAGGCAGGAGTCTCCATGGACTGTGATGTTTGCGGATGACATTGTGATCTGTAGTGAGAGTAGGGTGCAGGTTGAGGAGAGCCTGGAGAGGTGGAGGTATGCACTGGAGAGAAGAGGAATGAAAGTCAGTAGGAGCAAGACGGAATACCTATGCGTGAATGAGAGGGAGGACAGCAGAATGGTGAGGATGCAAGGAGTGGAGGTGATGAAGGCGTATGAGTTTAAATACTTGGGGTCGACTGTTCAAAATAATGGTGAGTGTGGAGCAGAGGTGAAGAAGAGAGTGCAGGCAGGGTGGAGTGGGTGGAGAAGAGTGTCAGGGGTGATGTGTGACAGAAGGGTATCAGCAAGAGTTAAAGGGAAGGTTTACAAGATGGTGGTGAGA
Organism: Lampris incognitus; assembly: GCF_029633865.1. Lineage (NCBI taxonomy): Eukaryota > Metazoa > Chordata > Actinopteri > Lampriformes > Lampridae > Lampris > Lampris incognitus. The sequence goes on along the minus strand of NC_079223.1, from coordinate 50,900,466 downwards.
CCAGCTATGTTATATGGTTTGTAGACAGTGGCACTGATGAAAAGACAGGAGGTGGAGCTGGAGGTGGCAGAGATGAAGATGATAAGATTTTCATTGGGAGTGATGAAGAAGGACAGGATTAGGAACGAGTATATTAGAGGGACAGCTCAGGTTGGACGGTTTGGAGACAAAGCAAGAGAGACAAGATTGAGATGGTTTGGACATGTGTGGAGGAGAGATGCTGGGTATACTGGGAGAAGGATGCTGAATATGGAGCTGCCAGGGAAGAGGAGAAGAGGAAGGCCAAAGAGGAGGTTTATGGATGTGGTGAGGGAGGACATGCAGGTGGCTGGTGTGACAGAGGAAGATGCAGAGGACAGGAAGAGATGGAAACAGATGATCCACTGTGGCGCCCCCTAACGGGAGCAGCTGAAAATAGTGGTAGTAGATTGGCTGAGAAAGACACAAAATGCTTATTTTCAATCCATAATTCAAACACTTCAGTGTTTCTTCGTCTTGTTCTTGTCCTTGTTGTTGTTGTTGTTGTTGTTGTTCTTCTTCTTCTTCTTCTTCTTCTTCTTCTTCTTCTTCTTCTTCTTCTTCTTCTTCTTCTTCTTCTTTCAGATGCCACAGCCAACCCATTTCTTCCTGTCTTCTGCATCTTCCTCTGTCACACCAGCCACCTGCATGTCCTCCATCACCACATCCATAAGCCTCCTCTTTGGCCTTCCTCTTCTCCTCTTCCCTGGCAGCTCCATATTCAGCATCCTTCTCCCAATACACCCAGCATCTCTCCTCCACACATGTCCAAACCATCTCAATCTTGTCTCTCTTGCTTTGTCTCCAAACCGTCCAACCTGAGCTGTCCCTCTAATATACTGGTTCCTAATCCTGTCCTTCTTCATCACTCCCAATGAAAATCTTATCATCTTCATCTCTGCCACCTCCAGCTCCTCCTCCTGTCTTTTCATCAGTGCCACTGTCTCCAAACCATACAACATAGCTGGTCTCACTACCATCTTGTAAACCTTCCCTTTAACTCTTGCTGGTACCCTTCCGTCACACATCACTCCTGACACTCTTCTCCACCCACTCCAACCTGCCTGCACTCTCTTCTTCACCTCTCTTCTGCACTCCCCGTTACTTTGGACAGTTGACCCCAAGTATTTAAACTCATCCACCTTCATCACCTCCACTCCTTGCATCCTGACCATTACACTGTCCTCCCTCTCATTCACACATAGCTATTCCGTCTTGCTCCTACTGACTTTCATTCCTCTTCTCTCCAGTGCATACCTCCACCTCTCCAGGCTCTCCTCCACCTGCACCCTACTCTCGCTACAAATCACAATGTCATCCGCAAACATCATCGTCCATGGAGACTCCTGCCTGATCTTGTCCGTCAACCTGTCCATCACCACTGCAAACAAGAAAGGGCTCAGAGCCGATCCTTGATGTAATCCCACCTCCACCTTGAACCCATCTGTCATTCCAACCACACACCTCACCATTGTTACACCTCCCTCATACATATCCTGCACCACTCCTACATACTTCTCTGCAACTCCTGACTTCCTCATACAATACCACACCTCCTCTCTCGGCACCCTGTCGTATGCTTTCTCTAAATCTACAAAGACACAATGCAACTCCTCCTGGCCTCCTCTATACTTCTCCATCAACATTCTCAAAGCAAACACCACATCTGTGGTGCTCTTTCATGGCATGAAACCATACTGCTGCTGCTGATCATCACCTCTCCTCCTCTTAACCTAGCTTCTATTACTCTTTCCCATATCTTCATGGTGTGGCTGATCCACTTTATACCTCTGTAGTTGTTACAGTTCTGCACATCACCCTTGTTCTTGAAGATCGGTACCAGTATGCTTCTTCTCCACTCCTCAGCATCCTCTCACTTTCCAGGATTGTGTTAAACAATCTAGTTAAAACCCCCACTGCCATCTCTCCTAAACACCTCCATGCCTCCACAGGTATGTCATCAAATTCAAACTCTTCAGTTATATATGTAAATATACCTCAGTTTATGTGGCAAAAAAATCTCAGATTTTGGCCTTTAAATCAAACTTTAGTGTAATGTTTCCTAAAATACACATGGTAAAAAGATGTTTCGCTGCCTGAGAACCCATATTCATGATGAGCTGTGTGCTGCTGGGGATGGTCGGCTACTGCCGAGAAGATGGCTGGCTAGCTGATGGGAAGGCTACCATGTGCTGGCCAGCAGAGGCACATGTTATGCATTCTGAGACGAGCTGTTTCATGCACACACAAGAGAGATTGTAAGACCCTGCCAAGATGGTTTCACCCACTGTTCCCTCTTTTTAACTGGCAATGAAAGTTTAGCAGAGCTGAGGTTGCTTTAGTCAGGTTCACGGGACCTTTGCAAAACTTTTGAAAAATTAGAAATTTCCATCGCTTTTCCAGGACCTTGTATTTGTACAGGACATTGTGTTTTCGTATTTACTGAGTTTTCCAGGTTTTTCATGACCGTATGAACCCTGAACGATGAGACAAAACTGCCTTCAGGGAAAATGGGGAACTCGTGACAGCAAAAAACACGAAAACTGAGTATTAGGAAAACACCTGAGAATACAGTGAAAATCTTAAAAGCTTTTTACAGAAACACTCAGCTGGGTGTGTTGTACAGACACAAAGCAGTAGACAGTCTGTTTACCTCTGCCCTGTCAACATGAGACCACAGATAATCTGATCAGGGACACATCGTGTTGAACCAACCTGCCACAACATACAGGTAGTTCCCAGACTCTCCCTCCTGGATGACAAGTTGTCCCTCGCTGTAGACTCTCTCGTACATGCAGTCCACCATTTCCCTCATGTGCTGTGGCTCCAGCTTCTTCAGAAAGTCATTGTTCATGAAGGCATCACTGATGAGTTTCTTGGTGCTGGGAGCAGAGGAAGAACAAAGTCATGTGGTCGACAGAAAACTAGTGTCAGAAGGTGACTTTCTAATGATGAAGGTCAGCGACCTGTTGGAGCAGCTGGTCAGCGTGTCATCAGTGTTCAGACTGAACACTAAGCAGAGAGGTGATGGGACTTTTTTGCAAGTTATAAATCGGTATTTTCTCATCTACAGTGAGGATGCAAGGAGTGGAGGACACGAAGGTGGATGAGTTTAGATACTTGGGGTCAACTGTCCAAAGTAACGGGGAGAGCAGAAGAGAGGTGAAGAAGAGAGTGCAGGCAGGGTGGAGTGGGTGGAGAAGAGTGTCAGGAGTGATGTGTGACAGAAGGGTACCAGCAAGAGTTAAAGGGAAGTTTTACAAGATGGTAGTGAGACCAGCTATGTTGTATGGTTTGGAGACAGTGGTACTGATGAAAAGACAGGAGGTGGAGCTGGAGGTGGCAGAGATGAAGATGATAAGATTTTCACTGGGAGTGATGAAGAAGGACAGGATTAGGAACGAGTATATTAGAGGGACAGCTCAGGATGGACGGTTTGGAGACAGTGGCACTGATGAAAAGACAGGAGGTGGAGGAGGTGGCAGAGATGAAGATGATAAGATTTTCATTGGGAGTGATGAAGAAGGACAGGATTAGGAACGAGTATATTAGAGGGACAGCTCAGGTTGGACGGTTTGGAGACAGTGGCACTGATGAAAAGACAGGAGGAGGTGGAGCTGGAGGTGGCAGAGATGAAGATGATAAGATGTTCACTGGGAGTGATGAAGAAGGACAGGATTAGGAACGAGTATATTAGAGGGACAGCTCAGGTTGGACGGTTTGGAGACAAAGCAAGAGAGACAAGATTGAGATGGTTTGGACATGTGTGGAGGAGAGATGCTGGGTATATTGGGAGAAGGAGGCTGAATATGGAGCTGCCAGGGAAGAGGAGAAGAGGAAGGCCAAAGAGGAGGTTTATGGATGTGGTGAGGGAGGACATGCAGGTGGCTGGTGTGACACAGGAAGATGCAGAGGAAAGGAAGAGATGGAGACGGATGATCCACTGTGGCGCCCCCTAACGGGAGCAGCCGAAAGTAGTTGTAGTAGTAGTAGTTGTAGTAGTAGTGGTGGTGGTGGTGGTAGTAATACTAGTAGTAGTAGTAGTAGTAGTAATACATTTTCTCATCTACAGATTCATATTTTTAAGACAACACAAAGTGCCGTGCTCCAGTTTTGACTTGTCACACAGTCAAAACCTTTATTTCTTACCCTGCCCCTGCTAACTTGTGTTTTACTAACCTTTATTGCCAAGTACCCAGGGTGTGTATACACTCCATTCTCTCTCTCTCACACACACACTCTCTCTCTCTCTCTCTCTCTCTCTTCATCTCTCTCTCTCTCTCTCTCTCTCTCTCTCTCTCTCTCTCTCTCTCTCTCTCTCTCTCTCTCTCTTCATCTCATCTCTAAATGTAGATAGATGTATATTTTGTTATTTTCCCTCATCTTCATCATTCTCCTGCACAGTGATTTCTTTTGAATTGTGTTGCAGATTTACTTTATGGACTGTGTTGTTGACTGTTTGTGTTTTTTCTTTTTCTTTCTGGCTTTGTATTCTGATGGTGTCGTTTTTGGGAGGTTTGGGATATGAGTTTTTGTCTTCCAGGTTGGTGGTCAGGTCGGTAGTCAGGTTGGTGGTCAGGTTGGTAGTCAGGTTGGTGGTCAGGTTGGTAGTCAGGTTGGTGGTTAGGTCAGTAGTCAGGTTGGTGGTCAGGTTGGTGGTTAGGTTGGTGGTCAGGTTGGTGGTCAGGTTGGTGGTCAGGTTGGTGGTTACGTTGGTGGTTAGGTCAGTAGTCAGGTTGGTGATTAGGTCGCTAGTCAGGTTGGTGGTTAGGTTGGTGGTCAGGTTGGTGGTTAGGTTGGTAGTCAGGTTGGTGGTCAGGTTGGTGGTTAGGTTGGTAGTCAGGTTGGTAGTCAGGTTGGTGGTTAGGTTGGTAGTCAGGTTGGTGGTTAGGTTGGTGGTTAGGTTGGTGGTTAGGTTGGTGGTTAGGTTGGTGGTTAGGTTGGTGGTTAGGTTGGTGGTTAGGTTGGTAGTCAGGTTGGTAGTCAGGTTGGTAGTCAGGTTGGTGGTTAGGTTGGTAGTCAGGTTGGTAGTCAGGTTGGTGGTTAGGTTGGTAGTCAGGTTGTAAGTCAGGTTGGTGGTCAGGTTGGTGGTTATGTTGGTGGTTAGGTTGGTAGTCAGGTTGGTGGTTAGGTTGGTGGTCAGGTTGGTGGTTAGGTTGGTGGTTAGGTTGGTAGTCAGGTTGGTGGTCAGGTTGTAAGTCAGGTTGGCGGTTAGGTTGGTAGTCAGGTTGGTAGTCAGGTTGGTGGTTAGGTTGGTGGTTAGGTTGGTGGTTAGGTCAGTAGTCAGGTTGGTGGTCAGGTTGTAAGTCAGGTTGGTAGTCAGGTTGGTGGTCAGGTTGGTGGTTAGGTTGGTGGTTAGGTCAGTAGTCAGGTTGGTGGTTAGGTCAGTAGTCAGGTTGGTGGTTAGGTTGGTAGTCAGGTTGGTGGTTAGGTTGGTAGTCAGGTTGGTGGTCAGGTTGTAAGTCAGGTTGGTAGTCAGGTTGGTAGTCAGGTTGGTGGTCAGGTTGGTGGTTAGGTCAGTAGTCAGGTTGGTGGTCAGGTTGGTGGTTAGGTTGGTGGTTAGGTCAGTAGTCAGGTTGGTGGTCAGGTTGGTAGTCAGGTTGGTGGTCAGGTTGGTAGTCAGGTTGGTGGTCAGGTTGGTGGTCAGGTTGGTGGTCAGGTGGTAGTCAGGTTGGTGGTTAGGTTGGTAGTCAGGTTGGTGGTTAGGTTGGTGGTTAGGTTGGTGGTTAGGTCAGTAGTCAGGTTGGTGGTCAGGTTGGTAGTCAGGTTGGTAGTCAGGTTGGTAGTCAGGTTGGTGGTCAGGTTGGTGGTCAGGTTGGTGGTTAGGTTGGTGGTTAGGTTGGTGGTTAGGTCAGTAGTCAGGTTGGTGGTCAGGTTGGTGGTCAGGTTGTAAGTCAGGTTGGTAGTCAGGTTGGTGGTCAGGTTGGTGGTTAGGTTGGTGGTTAGGTCAGTAGTCAGGTTGGTGGTCAGGTTGGTAGTCAGGTTGGTGGTCAGGTTGGTAGTCAGGTTGGTGGTCAGGTTGGTGGTCAGGTTGGTGGTCAGGTGGTAGTCAGGTTGGTGGTTAGGTTGGTAGTCAGGTTGGTGGTCAGGTTGGTGGTCAGGTTGGTGGTCTGGTTGGTGGTTAGGTTGGTGGTCAGGTTGGGGGTCAGGTTGGTGGTTAGGTTGGTGGTTAGGTTGGTGGTTAGGTCAGTAGTCAGGTTGGTGGTCAGGTTGGTAGTCAGGTTGGTGGTCAGGTTGGTAGTCAGGTTGGTGGTCAGGTTGGTGGTCAGGTTGGTGGTCAGGTGGTAGTCAGGTTGGTGGTTAGGTTGGTAGTCAGGTTGGTGGTCAGGTTGGTAGTCAGGTTGGTGGTTAGGTTGGTGGTCAGGTTGGGGGTCAGGTTGGTGGTTAGGTTGGTGGTTAGGTCAGTAGTCAGGTTGGTGGTCAGGTTGGTGGTCAGGTTGGGGGTCAGGTTGGTGGTCAGGTTGGTGGTCAGGTTGGGGGTCAGGTTGGGGGTCAGGTTGGTGGTCAGGTTGGTGGTTAGGTTGGTAGTCAGGTTGGTGGTTAGGTTGGTGGTTAGGTTGGTGGTTAGGTTGGTGGTTAGGTTGGTAGTCAGGTTGGTAGTCAGGTTGGTAGTCAGGTTGGTGGTTAGGTTGGTGGTTAGGTTGGTAGTCAGGTTGTAAGTCAGGTTGGTGGTCAGGTTGGTGGTTATGTTGGTGGTTAGGTTGGTAGTCAGGTTGGTGGTTAGGTTGGTGGTCAGGTTGGTGGTTAGGTTGGTGGTTAGGTTGGTAGTCAGGTTGGTGGTCAGGTTGTAAGTCAGGTTGGCGGTTAGGTTGGTAGTCAGGTTGGTAGTCAGGTTGGTGGTTAGGTTGGTGGTTAGGTTGGTGGTTAGGTCAGTAGTCAGGTTGGTGGTCAGGTTGTAAGTCAGGTTGGTAGTCAGGTTGGTGGTCAGGTTGGTGGTTAGGTTGGTGGTTAGGTCAGTAGTCAGGTTGGTGGTTAGGTCAGTAGTCAGGTTGGTGGTTAGGTTGGTAGTCAGGTTGGTGGTCAGGTTGTAAGTCAGGTTGGTAGTCAGGTTGGTGGTCAGGTTGGTGGTTAGGTTGGTGGTTAGGTCAGTAGTCAGGTTGGTGGTCAGGTTGGTAGTCAGGTTGGTGGTCAGGTTGGTAGTCAGGTTGGTGGTCAGGTTGGTGGTCAGGTTGGTGGTCAGGTGGTAGTCAGGTTGGTGGTTAGGTTGGTAGTCAGGTTGGTGGTTAGGTTGGTGGTTAGGTTGGTGGTTAGGTCAGTAGTCAGGTTGGTGGTCAGGTTGGTAGTCAGGTTGGTAGTCAGGTTGGTAGTCAGGTTGGTGGTCAGGTTGGTGGTCAGGTTGGTGGTTAGGTTGGTGGTTAGGTTGGTGGTTAGGTCAGTAGTCAGGTTGGTGGTCAGGTTGGTGGTCAGGTTGGTGGTTAGGTTGGTAGTCAGGTTGGTGGTTAGGTTGGTGGTTAGGTTGGTGGTTAGGTTGGTGGTTAGGTTGGTAGTCAGGTTGGTAGTCAGGTTGGTAGTCAGGTTGGTGGTTAGGTTGGTAGTCAGGTTGGTAGTCAGGGTGGTGGTTAGGTTGGTAGTCAGGTTGTAAGTCAGGTTGGTGGTCAGGTTGGTGGTTATGTTGGTGGTTAGGTTGGTAGTCAGGTTGGTGGTTAGGTTGGTGGTCAGGTTGGTGGTTAGGTTGGTGGTTAGGTTGGTAGTCAGGTTGGTGGTCAGGTTGTAAGTCAGGTTGGCGGTTAGGTTGGTAGTCAGGTTGGTAGTCAGGTTGGTGGTTAGGTTGGTGGTCAGGTTGGTGGTTAGGTCAGTAGTCAGGTTGGTGGTCAGGTTGTAAGTCAGGTTGGTAGTCAGGTTGGTGGTCAGGTTGGTGGTTAGGTTGGTGGTTAGGTCAGTAGTCAGGTTGGTGGTTAGGTCAGTAGTCAGGTTGGTGGTTAGGTTGGTAGTCAGGTTGGTGGTCAGGTTGTAAGTCAGGTTGGTAGTCAGGTTGGTGGTCAGGTTGGTGGTTAGGTTGGTGGTTAGGTCAGTAGTCAGGTTGGTGGTCAGGTTGGTAGTCAGGTTGGTGGTCAGGTTGGTAGTCAGGTTGGTGGTCAGGTTGGTGGTCAGGTTGGTGGTCAGGTGGTAGTCAGGTTGGTGGTTAGGTTGGTAGTCAGGTTGGTGGTTAGGTTGGTGGTTAGGTTGGTGGTTAGGTCAGTAGTCAGGTTGGTGGTCAGGTTGGTAGTCAGGTTGGTAGTCAGGTTGGTAGTCATGTTGGTGGTCAGGTTGGTGGTCAGGTTGGTGGTTAGGTTGGTGGTTAGGTTGGTGGTTAGGTCAGTAGTCAGGTTGGTGGTCAGGTTGGTGGTCAGGTTGTAAGTCAGGTTGGTAGTCAGGTTGGTGGTCAGGTTGGTGGTTAGGTTGGTGGTTAGGTCAGTAGTCAGGTTGGTGGTCAGGTTGGTAGTCAGGTTGGTGGTCAGGTTGGTAGTCAGGTTGGTGGTCAGGTTGGTGGTCAGGTTGGTGGTCAGGTGGTAGTCAGGTTGGTGGTTAGGTTGGTAGTCAGGTTGGTGGTCAGGTTGGTGGTCAGGTTGGTGGTCCGGTTGGTGGTTAGGTTGGTGGTCAGGTTGGGGGTCAGGTTGGTGGTTAGGTTGGTGGTTAGGTTGGTGGTTAGGTCAGTAGTCAGGTTGGTGGTCAGGTTGGTAGTCAGGTTGGTGGTCAGGTTGGTAGTCAGGTTGGTGGTCAGGTTGGTGGTCAGGTTGGTGGTCAGGTGGTAGTCAGGTTGGTGGTTAGGTTGGTAGTCAGGTTGGTGGTCAGGTTGGTAGTCAGGTTGGTGGTTAGGTTGGTGGTCAGGTTGGGGGTCAGGTTGGTGGTTAGGTTGGTGGTTAGGTCAGTAGTCAGGTTGGTGGTCAGGTTGGTGGTCAGGTTGGGGGTCAGGTTGGTGGTCAGGTTGGTGGTCAGGTTGGGGGTCAGGTTGGGGGTCAGGTTGGTGGTCAGGTTGGTGGTCAGGTTGGGGGTCAGGTTGGTGGTTAGGTTGGTGGTCAGGTTGTAAGTCAGGTTGGTAGTCAGGTTGGTGGTCAGGTTGGTTGTTAGGTTGGTGGTTAGGTCAGTAGTCAGGTTGGTGGTTAGGTTGGTAGTCAGGTTGGTGGTCAGGTTGGTGGTCAGGTTGGTAGTCAGGTTGGTGGTCAGGTTGGTAGTCAGGTTGGTGGTTAGGTCAGTAGTCAGGTTGGTGGTCAGGTTGTAAGTCAGGTTGGTGGTTAGGTTGGTGGTCAGGTTGTAAGTCAGGTTGGTAGTCAGGTTGGTGGTTAGGTTGGTAGTCAGGTTGGTGGTCAGGTTGGTGGTCAGGTTGTAAGTCAGGTTGGTAGTCAGGTTGGTGGTCAGGTTGGTGGTTAGGTCAGTAGTCAGGTTGGTGGTCAGTTGTAAGTCAGGTTGGTGGTCAGGTTGGTGATCAGGTTGGTAGTCAGGTTGGTGGTCAGGTTGGTAGTCAGGTTGGTGGTTAGGTTGGTGGTCAGGTTGGTGGTCAGGTTGTAAGTCAGGTTGGTAGTCAGGTTGGTGGTCAGGTTGGTGGTTAGGTCAGTAGTCAGGTTGGTGGTCAGGTTGTAAGTCAGGTTGGTGGTCAGGTTGGTGATCAGGTTGGTAGTCAGGTTGGTGGTCAGGTTGGTAGTCAGGTTGGTAGTCAGGTTGGTGGTCAGGTTGGTGGTCTGGTTGGTGGTCAGGTTGGTAATCATGTTGGTGGTCAGGTTGGTGGTTAGGTTTGTGGTGTGGTTGGTAGTCCTGTTGGTGGTGTGGTTGGTAATCATGTTGGTAGTCAGGTTGGTGGTTAGGTTTGTGGTGTGGTTGGTAGTCCTGTTGGTGGTGTGGTTGGTAATCATGTTGGTAGTCAGGTTGGTAGTCAGGTTGGTGGTCAGGTTGGTGGTCTGGTTGGTGGTTACGTTGGTGGTCAGGTTGGTAATCATGTTGGTGGTCAGGTTGGTAGTCAGGTTGTTGGTCAGATTGGTGGTCAGATTGGTGGTCTGGTTGATGGTCTGGTTGTAAGTCAGGTTGGTAGTCAGGTTGGTGGTCAGGTTGGTGGTTAGGTTGGTAGTCAGGTTGGTGGTCAGGTTGGTGGTCAGGTTGTAAGTCAGGTTGGTAGTCAGGTTGGTGGTCAGGTTGGTGGTTAGGTCAGTAGTCAGGTTGGTGGTCAGGTTGTAAGTCAGGTTGGTGGTCAGGTTGGTGGTTAGGTTGGTAGTCAGGTTGGTGGTCAGGTTGGTGGTCAGGTTGTAAGTCAGGTTGGTAGTCAGGTTGGTGGTCAGGTTGGTGGTTAGGTCAGTAGTCAGGTTGGTGGTCAGTTGTAAGTCAGGTTGGTGGTCAGGTTGGTGATCAGGTTGGTAGTCAGGTTGGTGGTCAGGTTGGTAGTCAGGTTGGTGGTTAGGTTGGTGGTCAGGTTGGTGGTCAGGTTGTAAGTCAGGTTGGTAGTCAGGTTGGTGGTCAGGTTGGTGGTTAGGTCAGTAGTCAGGTTGGTGGTCAGGTTGGTGGTCAGGTTGGTGGTCAGGTTGGTGATCAGGTTGGTAGTCAGGTTGGTGGTCAGGTTGGTAGTCAGGTTGGTAGTCAGGTTGGTGGTCAGGTTGGTGGTCTGGTTGGTGGTCAGGTTGGTAATCATGTTGGTGGTCAGGTTGGTGGTTAGGTTTGTGGTGTGGTTGGTAGTCCTGTTGGTGGTGTGGTTGGTAATCATGTTGGTAGTCAGGTTGGTGGTTAGGTTTGTGGTGTGGTTGGTAGTCCTGTTGGTGGTGTGGTTGGTAATCATGTTGGTAGTCAGGTTGGTAGTCAGGTTGGTGGTCAGGTTGGTGGTCTGGTTGGTGGTTACGTTGGTGGTCAGGTTGGTAATCATGTTGGTGGTCAGGTTGGTAGTCAGGTTGTTGGTCAGATTGGTGGTCAGATTGGTGGTCTGGTTGATGGTCTGGTTGGTGGTCAGTTTGGTAGTCAGGCTGGAGAGGAATTCCATGGTTCTTTTGTCCTCAATGCGATAGAACATATTAGTGTTGAAGAGAGCAACAACAGCACCTCAGTGAATAGTGAAACATTAATAATCCTTTTTCAAGACTGTCCACTGCTTTAAAGTGTCTGTTGATCTGTTGGTAATGAAAGACTTTCCATCGTATTTCCATCCAAAACAACTATTTCCCTGCTGGAGGGGAATCTGGGGACTCACACTGTACACCTCAAGACTGGGATGTTATGAGTCCACTGCACTATCCGAGTGTTTTTTGCCGTTACTAGTAGGTCAGCCTGTGGATTTTCCTCTAGGTGTGTGTCCTTCCTTATGGTCCCCTGATTACCACATCACACACATGATGCGTGAGTCCATTAGCCAACACAGGAGCCTTCTGAATGGGTTCATGAGTAGTCAGCAGGACGGGCAGCATGGGTTGTGTAATTGAAGCCCTAATGACCCAGCAATTGTGTTTAGATCCCACCTTCCTTTGTTTCACTGTACGTCTCTGTGTTCTCCTCCAATGCTAATGGAGGCTTTGTGATCTGCAAACAGTGAAGAATAGTACAAAGGGCTGGTGAGGGTTGTCTCGTCCTCCTGCTGATGACCCGTCCTGATGTTGGTCAGACGCTTGAATGCGTCAAATAACCTTTTAATGGCAGCTTTGCAAAGTGAAAGCCATTTCTGGATTTTAATGACTTTTCAACTGCCATTGCCTATGACTTGCAGCCTGCACCCTGCTTAATAACCGCTAGACAGTAACAAGTGGTATACTATTAACATATACTTATTAATCGTATGCATTAATTATAGATATTAGGAATAAGGGAAAGGCTTCTGGTTACACCGCCTGCTTGATGGTACTTAAAGTGGGGGGGGGGTCACGATTTTTAACATTATACAGTATTTCCCGGACCATAAATTGCTGTTGTTGTTTTGTTTTGTTTTGTTTTTTACTCGTCTGGCTGGTCCAGCGACTTATATTCCAAAGCAACTTGTACAATATGATTTTGTCTGACAAATACAGTGCAGGCAGCACGGTGGCGCAGTGGTTAGCACGGTCGCCTCACAGCAAGAAGGTCCTGGGTTTGAGCCCCGGGGTAGTCCAACCTTGGGGGTCGTCCCGGGTCGTCCTCTGTGTGGAGTTTGCATGTTCTCCCCGTGTCTGTGTGGGTTTCCTCCGGGGCCTCCGGTTTCCTCCCATAGTCCAAAGACATGTAGGTCAGGTGAATCGGCCGTACTACATTGTCCTTAGGGGTTTGTGTGTGTGTGTGTGTGTGTGTGTGTGTGTGTGTGTGTGTGTGTGTGTGTGTGTGTGTGTAGGCCCTGTGATGGACTGATGGCCTGTCCAGGGTGTCTCCCTGCTGCCGCCCAATGACTGCTGGGACAGGCTCCAGCACCCTGACAGCAGGACAAGCAGTTCGGATAACGGATGGAAATACACTCCATTTCAACTAAGGCCACCAGTTAGCACTGTTTAATCTTGTGACTCAATTGAAAATACTGTACTACCATATAAATGTGACTTATACACCGAAGCCACATTTATATGTTTTTTTCCTCGCAACAACATGTTTTTTGCTAAGTGCAACTTATACACCGGTGTGACTTGTTGTCCTGGAAATAATGGTATATGTTGGAGGAATAACCTTCCATTAGCAGCCATACAATGAGCAGGCTCTACAGGATGTAAAACAGGGAACACGAAAGAAATAACAATACTATATAATAGATAATAAGGAGGAGGTAAAGGCCACAAATATCAGGGCATGGACACTCCTCACAATGCATAGAGGCTTCCACCCGAAGTCCAGCAGCCTGAAGCTGTACGATAAGTGAAAAGATGGAGGCCAAGTGTTAGTGAGTGTCAGAGCCACTACCGAGGTTGAAATAGGGAACATCTACCAGTGCCTCAGAAAGAGCCCCCCCCCCCAGGATGAGCTGCTGAGTGAGTACCTCAGGCAGCAGACGACACAGTGGTGAGCTAAAAGAAGAGGAGGTATCGTGGAAGACTAAGCCCCTTCATGGGATGTACCATCGACAGAAAGAAGACATGGCTGACATTAAGGAGTGATGTGCGGCAGAAGGGTACCAGCAAGAGTGAAAGGGAAGGTTTACAAGATGGTAGTGAGACCAGCTATGTTGTATGGTTTGGCACTGACAGGAAGACAGGAGGCAGAGCTGGAGGTGGCAGAGTTGAAGATGTTGAGATTTTCCTTGGAAGGGATGAAGATGGACAGGATTAGGTATGAACATATCAGAGGGACAGCTCAGGTTGGACGGTTTGGGGACAAAGCAAGAGAGGCAAGATTGAGATGGTTTTCTCTTTTCCTAGGTCTGGCATAAGCACCACTGGCACAACTCAAGCGATGGTTGACCTCAGAGTTGAAGTCAGATTTTGAGGAGAGAAGGCTGCCAAGTTAGGAGACGTGATCAACGTTTTCAAGAATTCTGTTGTCCAATTTTATTGTGGGCTGGGTAGATGGCTGGTTGGGTGGAGGTTGATATAGGACCTGGGTCTTCTTGATGTTTAATGCTAGACCCAGGGCTCTGTATGCCTTGGCACATACATTCAGAATGTCATGGAGGTCTTCTGCAGAGTGTGCAGCAATGGTGTTGTCATCTGCATACTGAAGCCCCATGATGGTGGTGTTGCAGACTTTGCGCTTGGCCTTCAACCCGTTAAAGTTGAAGAGCCTGCCATCAGTTCTGTATAGGATTGGGATTCCCTGTTGCAGCTCTTCGCCAATGAGGTTGGAGCATGGCAACAATAAAGATGGCAAACAGGGTGGGTGATTATATATCTCTGTTTTACCCCTGTTTCCACAGTGAAGGGCTCTGACTCAGAGCTGCTGTTGCTGAGCACTGTGATTGACACACCATCAAGGAGAAGCCTCAATATTCTGATGTATTTGTCAGGGCAGCCATATCTTGATATTATTTACATATCATGCCGAGCAGCCAAAACATTGAATCCCCCTCCCTAAACAGTTCTGACCTGTTGAGTCATGGACTCCACAAGACCTCTTAAGATATATTCTGGTATCTGGCACCAAGACATTAGCAGCAGATCTTTGAAGTCCTGCAAGGTGTGAGGTGGGGCCTCCATGGATTGATCTTGTTATTCCAGCACATCCCACAGATGCTCAGTTGGACTGAGATCTGGGGAATTTGGAGGCCAAGGCACCCTGAACTCAAGCAATTCCTGAACAAATTTTGCAGTGTGGGAGGGTGCATTATCCTACTGAAAGAGTCCACTGACATCGGGCAATACACTTGCCATGGAGGGGTGTACTTGGTCTGAAACAACGTTTAGGTAGGTTGCACATGTCAAAGTAACATCTACATGAATGCGAGGACCCAAGGTTTTCCAGCAGAGCATTGCCCAGAACATCATACTGCCTCTGCCTGCTTCTTCCCATAGTGCATCCTGTTGCCATCTTCCCCAGGTGAACGACGCACACACAACTGGCTATCCATAAGAAAAGATGATTCATCAGACCAGGCCACCTTCTTCTACTGCTCCGTGGTCCAGTTCTGACGCTCATGTCCCCATTATAGGCCCTTTCGATGGTGGACAGGGGTCATCATGGGAACTCTGACTGGTCTGCAACTACGCAGCCACATATGCCACAATCTGTGATACACTGTGTGTTCTGACACCTGTCTATCATAGCCAGCATTAAAATTTTCAGCAGTTTGAGCTACCTACAGTAAATCCTCTGTGGGATCGGACCAGACGGGCTAGCCTTCGCTCCCCATGCACATCTGTGAACCTCGGGTACCCATGACTCTGTCCCCGGTTCACCGGTTGTCCTTCCTTGGACCACTTTTGATAGATACTGAACACTGCATACCGGGAACACCCCACAAGACCTGCCGTTTTTGGAGATGCACTGACCCAGTCATCTAAGCCATCACAATTTGGCCCTATATTTAGCAAAAGGTCATGACAGGCCATGGTATTGTGATTATATCACAGCTAAGGGGTCTTGTTCAGCCCTTCGCGAACACGGCCTGGAGTGAGCTATTGCTTTATAAAAGTATTTAAAGACAATTTTATTAACATGTTCAGAAAGCATTCATAAAGCATTGTTCTTACAAAGAAATAGGCCCTCCTGGCTGCCTTGCACATAGTGCAGGGTGGTTGCTATGCAATGTACTAGCAGAGTGATATTTAATTGTGTAAAGGAATTAGATGTCATCGCCATTTTATACGGTTATTATGCCATGGCTAACAACCAATCAGACTGCTTGATTTGCGTTATCCATTTATATATAGTACACACACACACACACACACACACACACAGATAAAGAGACAGAGAGACAGAGAGAGAGGGGGGGAGAGAGAGAGCGAGAGAGAGAGAGAGATTGTGATTGTTGCCCTTTAAATGTTGACTCCCGTGTCAGCTTAACAGATTCTACCATTAACTTACAAGGAATCTTTGCAAGCAAAGGTCCTCTCCTTAGAGATGTGTGGTGCTACGAGTCTCCTGTAGAAGTTCTCTGAGGTGGGCTCGGCCGAGACACCTTCCTTAGCCTTGAGTCTGCGGTGGACCTCCACAGCCACCCTGTGGAAGCGGCTTGGGCCCTGGTTGATGACGCTGAGCAGCTGCTGGCTCTGGCGCCTGGAGGCCAGCAAGGAGCGGCCCAGTTTGTTGTAGCCGATGGCATCCTGGAGCTTCTCAATCTGGGAGATCTTGGCCTCCAGCTCCCTCTGGAGATTCTGCAGTTGTTGCTCCTGGGCACGAAACTCCTGGTCCCGGCGCGCCAGCTCTTCTTCCAGGTGGGCAATCCGCAACCTCAAGGATCATGGTAAATTCAATTACTAATTGTTCAATAATTAATTTCAGTGAGACTTTACAATAAGGTTTACTTTATAAAGCAGTTCAAGTGGTTCATAAGTGATTTAATAATGGCTATTGACTCATGTATTATTGCATTCCAAATCGGTAAAAAGATTTGGTAATGGAGCGTAGTTATCACGGATAACTAGACTCACCAGCCCTTGGCTGATGGGTCTGACCCTTTAGTCGACTGGTTAACGTAGTCGCCCGTGGTGCGGGAGACCCGGGCTCCCGTCCCGGCTGCCCCCCTAATTTGCTATGGTATTAAGGTTTGGAGCCCTCATTGGCAGCCTCCATAGACATTGTGCTGGAAACCACCACCAAAGCTAGCCAAACAGCTAACCACGACCTAACTAACCTTAATCCAAAATGTAACCCCTGTCTAACCTTGATCCTAAACTCGCTCCCTGATCTTAACCCTAAACTTAACTGCTGTAACTGTAACTGAAATTGTTACTGCGTCAAAACGGGCACATTTGACTTTGCGTATGCATTGCACAACATTCTCAAGTGTTATTTGAAGGCTAGGCACTGAAACCACGTGACAGGCCTCGTCTGTCACGTGGTTTCTGAGAGAATGTCTATTTACTTTGTATTGATGAAAAAAGGCTCTCAACCTGGCAACCCAAAACTTCATTTTATTAATGTGTTATAACATCTTATCAGAGCTTTATATCACATTAATAAATGTGTTTTCAATCATTAATGAAGTAATTAGTAACCAATTATACAATTTGAATAACGTATTCTTTATTGTAAAGTAGCGCCTTAATTTCATTTGCATTTCCTTGAATTGGCCGTATCGAGGTGGTGCAGAGTGAAACACCCATAAGAGATAAAAAGCTTATTGAGATACCACCTCAGGGGTTCTACGTCCCAGGCGGGGAGGTCTCTGGTGGAGGCCAGGTCTCTGGTGGAGGCCAGGTCTCTGGTGGAGTCCAGGTCTCTGGTGGAGGCCAGGTCTCTGGTGGAGGCCAGGCAGCTGGTCTCTTCAGCCTGCGGGGCTTTAATCAAACCGTTGCCCATGGCCAGGTGTTGACCGGCCACCATAGGAACGGTTCGTAGTCCAAGTTCAGGACGACTGCTGCCTTTGAATCCTGCTTTCCTTGCTCGTCCTCTGGTATCTGAAATGATAAAAACGTTGCTGCCATCAGTAAAACAGACAAGTGACCTACACAGAACCACTCCTGCACATACGCTCACACGGCTGCTGCCTTGGGCTGTGTGAGCCAGTCAGTATACCACAAACCAAAAGCCTTACACAAAGCAAAGTAAAATCAGATGGCCCTGTGCACACCTTTGTGCACTGCTGAAGCAGTGAACGTGTTATATCGCTTTATAACGTGTAGCTGTATGTAGTGATCAGTGGTGGATCTAGAGATTTTTTTCCTGGGGTGGCAAAGGGGTGGCAAGACTGTGTCCCAGAGGTGGCAGCTGCCACCCCTTGCCACCCTGTAGATCCGCCCCTGTTAGGGGGGAGGGGGGATTCTAAATCGGCGACTTTTGTTTGAGATGAGTTTGGTGCGGGTCTCATTGACCTTCACCATGCATGTACATAAAATATACCTTAAAAACATATTATCTGATTTATAAATGGGGTGGCAACAGGGGTGGCAAGACTGTGTCCCAGAGGTGGCAGCTGCCACCCCTTGCCACCCTGTAGATCCGCCCCTGCTAGTGATTAATAAATGAGTATTGGACACCGAGAAGCTCTTCCATCATACATGTTAACATTCACAGACGTGTTAAAATGGTAATATCTCTCATTAATATGTCCGGCAATGTTGTATCGAGCTTCTTCTTCCTCTTTTAATCCAAGCTACACCTCTTCCTCGTAGCACGTGCCAAAAGATGCGTCCCAGCCTGGAGCGTGTAGGACTCGGTGTCAAAACTTCATCTTCAGGTTCAGAAACCTCAGCTCTAAACTCGTATGTAGGTCATTGTTCTAATCTGTTCTTGTTCTGCTTAAAGATCGTTTCAAACACCACGTAAGGCTTTGCTGTGTGAAACAACCACTCATAAGCACACACACACAGCACGCGCCTTGAAGCCCGCCGACACGTGTGATGCAAGCAACATGATATTGCGCATGACAGGCAGACGACATGTGGGACTTCCTGCAGCCACCTGCAGCTGCATCCCGGACACCTTCATAACATCCCTGACACCTTCATAACATCCCTGACACCTTCATAACATCCCGGACACCTTCATAACATCCCTGACACCTTCATAACATCCCGGACACCTTCATAACATCCCTGACACCTTCATAACATCCCGGACACCTTCATAACAATCCCTGACGCCTTCATAACATCCCTGGCGCCTTCATAACATCCCTGGCGCCTTCATAACATCCCTGACGCCTTCATAACATCCCGGACACCTTCATAACACCCCTGACGCCTTCATAACATCCCGGACGCCTTCATAACATCCCTGACGCCTTCATAACATCCCTGACGCCTTCATAACATCCATGACACCTTCATAACACCCCTGACGCCTTCATAACATCCCGGACGCCTTCATAACATCCCTGACACCTTCATAACATCCCTGACACCTTCATGACATCCCTGACACCTTCATAACATCCCTGACACCTTCATAACATCCCGGACTCCTTCATAACATCCCTGTCCCCTTCATAACACCCCTGACGCCTTCATAACACCCCTGACGCCTTCATAACATCCCGGACACCTTCATAACATCCCTGACACCTTCATAGCATCCCGGACGCCTTCATAACATCCCGGACACCTTCATAACATCCCTGACACCTTCATAACATCCCGGACTCCTTCATAACATCCCTGACACCTTCATAACACCCCTGACGCCTTCATAACACCCCTGACGCCTTCATAACATCCCTGACGCCTTCATAACATCCCTGGCGCCTTCATAACATCCCTGACGCCTTCATAACATCCCTGACGCCTTCATAACACCCCTGACGCCTTCATAACATCCCTGACGCCTTCATAAGAGCTCTGCTGCGCTTCATGACGACAAGCATGGGAAGCAGGTCTGGTGTTCTGCAGCCTGTCCCGCACCGCCAGCTGATCGGTCGGCGCGTGTGTCAGATGAGAGCACGACGGGCGCATGACGGCTTGTTTACTTACGGTGCTGCTGAGGACGGCGTTCAGGCGAAGGGACCGGAAGAGGTGAAATACCCTCCTCACACCCTCTAGAATCCAGCCCAAACTTCTCTCCACACAACCATTACGCACAGGAACACCCGGCGCGTCCAAACGCTTACGTTGTTTGGCCAGACGAGTCGCCAGTTTGAATATATATACACCGGGTGTTTGTCGCCCCCTGGTGTTCAGAAAATATATAAAAAGTACATCTTTTCAGTATGAGGGCCAGGGTGCCACCTTCTCAGATAATAACAACACATCAGAAAATGGCTTGAGACTTGCCAGTAACCATAGTACTAACGCTTGGAATGCTGCAGCTGGTGAAGTCTCCCCCTGTTGAACCCAAACGTAACCTCCTAACGTCCACAGTGACGAGACCCGGATTGTAACGCGGCCAAGGACTTCCTGAAACTGCCACAGCGCTTCAGCTTCACTCAACATATCAACCTCCCCGCTCACATCCTGGACTCGGTCTGCTCCGCTGGTCTCACAATACATCAACTCCCCAGCCCCACCCTCAATGTCCCCGACCACCTGGCATCACCATGGACATGGACATCCCTGTCCTGACACCAGCAGGCAAACACATAATATCCTTCACAAATCTCAACTCCATCTGCCTCTCAGCTCTTTCTGCCTCTCCATCCATCCGTCCATCCATCCATCCATCCATCCATCCATCCATCCATCCATCCATCCATCCATCCATCCATCCATCCATCCATCATCCGAGCCGCTTATCCTGCCATCAGGGTGGCGGGGATGCTGGAGCGTATCCCAGCAGTCATTGGGCGGCAGGCGGGGAGACACCCTGGACTGGCTCTTGCCAGTGAAATGTCTGCCCCCCCCCCCCCCCCGCTGTCTGATAGTCCAAGTTCATGTGTATTTAACTACAATCATTGTTTTATGCGCTGGATCTCTCTTCCTTAATACAAAGGACACAAAGACCCCCCCCCCCAAAACACAGCCCTATATGGACCATGTACACTGAATTCCTACAATATATACTCATTATAGAAAAGTACACGATAACACAACAATGTAATATGTGGGCACCAGCGGTTCAGCAGCCAGACTGCCTGGGGAAAGAAACCACTAGTGAGACGGGGAGCTCGTTTCATGCCCCGGGAACTTGCTTTCTTCTTCTTCTTTCTCCATTTTTCTCCCCAATTGTATCCGGCCAATTACCCCACTCTTCCGAGCCGTCCCGGTCTCTGCTCCACCCCCTCTGCCGATCCGGGGAGGGCTGCAGACCCCCACATGCCTCCTCCCATACGTGTGGAGTCACCAGCCGCTTCTTTTCACCTGACAGTGAGGAGTTTCACCAGGGGGACGTAGTGCGTGGGAGGATCACGCTATTACCCCCCCCCCCAGTTCCCCCTCCCCCCGCCCCCGAACAGGCGCCCCCACCGACCAGAGGAGGCGCTAGTGCAGCGACCAGGACACATCCCCACATCCGGCTTCCCACCCGCAGACACAGCCAACCGGCTCTATGCATAACTGTAGTCCATTGACTTCCGGTTTCTGCTGTGTTGAAACGATCATGCAGACACGTGGGTTTATGAAGCTTTACTTATCACGCCGCGACATAGTACAGAACATGCCTTGCACGTTGGTGCAACCATTCCACTTCGCTTGTCCAGTAGATCCCAGATGCGTAAGATTAACACAGGGCTGCCACCTACAGGCCAACTCTGGTAACATCTCCCTTCACATAACAAATGAACGTGATTCTCTGAGATATAAAACTTAAACAGTGAGATCTTGCAGTGGCTGC
Organism: Lampris incognitus; assembly: GCF_029633865.1. Taxonomy (NCBI): domain Eukaryota; kingdom Metazoa; phylum Chordata; class Actinopteri; order Lampriformes; family Lampridae; genus Lampris; species Lampris incognitus. The sequence goes on along the minus strand of NC_079223.1, from coordinate 50,879,745 downwards.
TGAATAAACAATGAACAGTAACTCAGATGATAAACATTACATTCTCATGCCTCTCTCTCTTTTTTTTATAAGTCCATGTTTAAGTCACGTAGTCTTTGGTGTACCTCTCTGGAGGCCTGATGTTTTTTCCTGGTCCTGGTTTGACGGAGACCTTGAGGCTCAGGGTCTGCAGCCTGGACTGTGTTTTCAGCCAGCGCCGGAGCGTGACCCTCTGGATTGTCAGCCACTACAGCGCCACCCCCACTCCCCCAGTCATCATCCTCTTCAGGGTTCTCAGCCGTGCCCCCTTCCCAACGTGATCTCGCTGGCACGCTCGGGACCTCTGAGCGCGCGGCCAGGGAGCTGCGCGCTTGGCAACGGGAACGAGCCAGGCGCGCTCCCGCTCACACCTGAAGCTTGTCGGCATCCCGCACCTGCAGCTGATCAGCTCGTCAAGGCCGGGCTGAAGTTTGCTGGTCTCCCACAGCTCAGCACAAGTTCGTGCCGTAGCCTCCTCGCAGAAGTGGTTCCTCTTCCCTCGATGTGCATTCCTCTCCGAGTTTATCTCAGCCCTTGTTACTATTTTCTCTGAAGTTTCCCCGTGGAAGTATCCTGCCGCGTTCCCAGTTTGGATTACCACTGAGTTTTTCTTGGTTTTCTGAGTTGCTCCTTGTCCTCCTGTGTTGACCTTCGTTCTGAACTATTTATGAACTACGCCGGTTTTCGGCTAACTCTTTCTCTGCCTGGTGTTGTTCGCTTGGGGTCTTCCACAAACCCCAACACGGTGAAGGTTTGAGTGTTTCGTCCCCTGGGCGGATGTGTGTCCTGTTTCTTCGGTATGTTTCACCGTGTATCAGTACCTCCTATGATCTGTCACTCTTCTGGTCAGTGCAGATTCCAAGGGGCCATGCACTGTTGGCCACGTTGGGTCATAGCAAGACTCGGACTGTCTCCCCTTGAATGGTCACTGGCATGTCATGGGCGTGTGCGTCATAGTGGTGCTTGGAAATAAACCCCTTTCTGTGCTTCCTCGTGACCACATTTTGCACTACCCGAGCTTGAAGCAGAAGATCTTTGGAGGGCAGGTGTGTGCGTCTGGACATGAGCCGGGGAGCTGTCAAGTCCCTCCGTTGGAGTGTTTCCCCATGCTGACACTGCCTTCCATGGGTCCTCTCCTGCCAGCGCCACCTTTTTCAGTATTGTTTTGACAGCTGACTCCACCTTGCTATTGCTTTGGCTGTGATATGGTGGTGATGTTACGTGTCGGAAGTCCCAGTCATTTGAGAAGGTCTGAAAGTCCAGAGAAGGGGAGGCCGTTGTCTGAGATGACCGTGTGAGGGATGCCATGTCGGCTGAAGTGCTGTTTGCAGCGATCGATGACGGTAGATGCTGTGGTGTCCTACAATTCACCCAGCTCCCAGTAGTCTGAGTAGTAGTCAACCGTTATGAGGTAGTGTGATTGGGCCACAGTGAATAGGTCCATGCCTACCTTAGACCAGTGTTTCTCAACCGGGGGTCCGCGGACCCCTAGTGGTCCGTGGTGTAATTGCAAGGGGTCCGTGAAAATAAAATATCTTTAAAAAAAAGATCCTATGACATTTATAGAAATAGGATTATTTTACTCAAATGTGACTGAGACCTTTATCTACCTAAACTATAAAGGGTAACAGGACTTTTTTCTCTAATTACATCTGTTTCACAAGTGTAATTTGTTGTATTTTAATAAGAGATCTCGCTCCCGTTTGCATTGTTAAAAGTTACTGCATAAACATTCTGTTACATATATCTGAAAGTTACTGAATACATATTCTGTTTTGTTACATATATCTGAAAGTTACTGCATACATATTCTGTTTTGTTACATATATCTGAAAGTTACTGAATACATATTCTGTTGTTACATATATCTGAAAGTTACTGAATACATATTCTGTTTTGTTACATATATCTGAAAGTTACTGCATACATACTGTTTTGTTACATATATCTGAAAGTTACTGAATACATATTCTGTTGTTACATATATCTGAAAGTTACTGAATACATATTCTGTTTTGTTACATATATCTGAAAGTTACTGCATAAGAATTCTGTTTTGTTACATATATCTGAAAGTTACTACATAAGAATTCTGTTTTGTTAACTATATCTAAGTTACAACTGAAAGCTCTTATTTTTGCCCCAAAGAGTGAATAATGCAGTTTCTACTATTTCTATCAAATTGCAACCCCCCCTCCCCCAAGATCAGGTAGAGGGGTCCTCAGGGTAGATCAAAAATACGCAGGAGGTCCAGCACCCCAAAAAGGTTGAGAACCACTATCTTAGACCATGGGAGTTTGGGGAGATGATGGGGATTGAGTGATTCCTTCTGCTGTCGCCCCTGAAGGGTGTTGCACGTGCTACATCTGCTCACATACTACTTCACCTCCTCAGTTATTCCTGGCCAGAATACTGTGTCCCGTACCTTCTTGAGACTGCCTTCAATGCCAGAGTGCCCTGAGTGAGTCTTTGATAGGAAGTCATCGCGTAGTAGCTCTGGGATGAACACTCTATCACCTTTGAATATCAGTCCATTTGTCAGTGGCTAGCTCCTCCTTGAATGTCCAAAATGGTCTCAGTGTTTGATCTACTGCTCATTTAGAGAAGGGCCAGTCTTCAGATATTTGGGCACACAGAGCCTGACATAAGGGGTCTTTGAGCATGGCGGCTCTGATGGACTCCAGTGTGTTTGTGGAGATGCTGGTACAGCTGCTGTGATCCACACCTTCGAGGGCCTCTGTGGGCAGGCCCATGGCGTAGACTGTGGCTGCTGTTTGCGTGTATGTCGTATTTGGTTGAGCCGTTCTGGAGCGATATTCGCTACATGCAGCAGTTTGTCCGGTTTGTATTGTACCTGCAGCTGATGGCGTTGGAGCCATAGTAGCATTCTCTGTAGCCTCTTGGAGGCCGTGAGGAGGGACTTTTTGAAGATCACCTCCAGTGGCTTGTGGTCGCTGTGCACTGCAATGCTCTCCCTGCCATGGATGTATTGATCAAACTTGTCAAATGCAAAGACAATGGCGAGGCATTCCTTCTCGATTTGAGCATACTTCTGTTCAGTTGGAGTTCTGGAGGCAAATGCAACACGTTGTCCATTTTGCATGAGAGCCGCACCGAGGCCTGATTCACTGGCATCACATTGAAGTGTCACCTCCTCCTTCATGTTGTATTACTTGAGCACTGGGTGATGCGTGACCAGATCCTTCAGTGTTGAGGGCTGTTTCGTGTTGCGGTAGTCACGCCCATTGGATGTCCTTGTCCATCAGCCGCCTGAGTGGTTTGCACACATCAGGTAGGTGGGGAAGGAATTTTGCTAAGTAATTCACGAACTGCAGAAGTCTCTGTAGCGCTTTGACATCAGTAGGCGTCTGCATGTTTTGCACCGCCGTTATTTTCTCTGGGTGCGGGAGCAGGCCCTCTGTGGTAAGAAGATGACCCATGTATGGCACGCTGGGTTGCTTCAGCCTGAGTTTCTTCTTGTTTAACTTCAGGTTGACCTCTCTCGCCCTTTGCAATAGGGCTGTGAGGTTTTTGTCATGGTCTGCCAATGCCATCCCCTGTGTCTCCACAGCCATAGAGAAGAACGTCATCTGCTATGACACTAACACCAGTCAATCCCTGTAGTGCTTCATGCTGTCTGCGTTGGTATTCTTCGGCTGCTGGCTTGATCCCAAATGACATTCTTAACCACCTGTATTTTCCCAGAGGAGTCCAAAATGTGGTGAGATGGCTGCTTTCTTCATCTAGTTTCACCTTCCAGTATCCGTCCTTCGCATCTAGCACTGAGAATACCTTGGCATTCGCTATGTCTGGCAGTATCTCCTCTATGGTGGGCATCTGATAGTGAGACCTCAGCAGAGCCTTGTTGAGCGTGCTCGGGTCGATGCAGGTGCGCAGTTTCCCTGGCTTCTTGATAGCGACCACGTTGCTGATCTGTTGTGTGGGCTCAGTGACTTTAGCAATGATTCCTTGCTTCTCCATCGACAGTATTGCTTCTGTAAACTACTAATAGACACGTTAGTCCCTAGGTAGCTAACGGGTCTGACCCTTTAGCCGAGCGGTTAGTGATGTCGCCTTGTGGTGCAGTACACTCCGTATCGAATCCCGCACCGGGCAAGAACATAACCGGTTACACTTCTGTGACCTTTAGCGGGATAGGAACCTGCCACGGTAGTTGTTGTACTGGCCGTATGTCAGTGTCGACATTCAGGTGTAGCTCACCAGGTAGGCAGGCAAGCCCCTCAAACACATCTTCATATTTGGACAGTATCTCCTCTGTCGTGAGTGCTGTGTGCGCTTCAGTAGGCATTTGTGAAGTGTCCACATGATGAACAACGTGTCTCTGATTTACCTTGAGCAAGTTCAGCTTCTGGCACGTGTCGGCTGATAGCAGAGGGATCTGAGATGATTCTATGACCTTGAGCTTGTGTGTCTGTCCATTATGTTCCACTTTGAGTTTGACTTCTCCTGTTGATTTTATCAGTGATCCATCATATACCTTGAGAGTGGCTTTGCTGGGATGGAGAGCTGGGTTGCCGTCCATTGTTATGCGTTGTACGTCTCGGTAGCTCAGTACATTAACAGTTGAGCCTGTGTCCAATTGACATTTCACTGTGTGGCTGGGGTCATATGTCACTTTTCCATTAATTGGCGGGGTCAGCTTCAGATTGACAAACAGTTTATGAGCCTTGTCTTGTGTAGAGTTTACATGTGAGATGTACCACATTTCATCTGTTGATTCATCATCTGGCTCACTGTCTTCCTGCATTAGATTAACATGAGGTTTGTGATGTGCTTGTTTGCGTACTTTGGCAAAATGGTTCTTCTTACCACAGGCTTTGCAGATGGCTCCGTATGCTGGGCATCTCAGTCGCTCATGTGTGGACCCACCATAGTGGCATGTGCCTTCTGGCTTCCTTTCTCTGTTTACAGCGCCCATAGATTCTGTAGGCTTGTGACGACGAGCGGAGCTTGGCCCCTCTGAACGTCTTTTGCGTAGTTCACGGTCTCCTGCTCCCCTCCGCTCATTCTCTTGTTTTGGGTCTGTGCTTGTTCCTTGCCCTGCAAGTGTCTATGGCTGTCACTAGCGTGAGGTTGGATGTCCTCAGCATGCGCGTGCGAGCGCCAACATCTTTTGTCCTGATGACAAGCCTGTCACGTGTCATTTCCTCATCCAAAGCGCCAAAATCACAGGTGTGCACTAACTTCCTCAAGTTGGCGCAGTACTGACTCACACTAGCTCTGCTGAGTGGTACGGAATATACAGCGCTCATAAATCACATTCCCGGATGGTTCGAGGAGCTTTTCAAGTGCATCTAGAATCTTGTCAGGTTTGCGTCTGTCTACATCTGTCCTGTGCAGGTGCCGTTGCAGCATCTGGCATCCCTTACCCATCACGGTTAGCAGAGTAGCCATGCGGATTTTGTCATCCTTTTCATTCAGTCCGGTTGCTATCTCGTAGTTTCCCCATTGTGCTCTAAAGAATGTCCAGTTGTTTAGTACGTCTCCTTTCAGGTCCATCCGTCCCGGCACTGGAATCGCCGGGAAATTAGCTTTTGCTTCTGCCATTGTAGCTAGCGCGGTCCTTCTCAGCAGCAACGTTAGCCAGCCAGCTGCCTCAATGTGGAAGTTTTCCGTCCTCAAGTTTATTTTCTTCTTCTGTTGGTTGCCGCTGAGTCCAGGCCTGACACCGTGTTGAAATGACCATGCAGATACGTGGGTTTATGAAGCTTTACTTATAACTCTGGGACATAGCACAAAACATGCACCATTCTACTTCTCCTGTCCAGTAGCTCACAGATGCGTTAGATTAACAGTGCTGCCACCTACAGGCCGACTCTCGTAACATACTACAGCGGTCATTCCAGATTCCTGTTTGTTGGCGTGTTGACAATGGCACATTTTTCGCGATGCCTGTAAGAGTTACCATGGCTAAATGTCAACGACATGCACACGACTGTCGACAAACTTCCACCTGCACCTACCAGCAAGTGGGTGAAACGTTTCAAGGTGCACATATCAAGTTACGGACGGATCAAAACCAACGACCAGTTCACAAGTAAATATGGGTGCAAACTGGTCGTTGGTTTGGGTGGTTATGCCACTGTATCGTTTATAAGGGTGGGGACACCTGCAGTCAGGTGAGAGTGAAGAGGTCACTTAGATGATGATGATAATGAAGCGTTTGTGTCAGTAAACGTTGTGTCCAGATGATTCAACCTTCTTTGAGGTTCTCACCTGGATTCCTGGGCATCAACACACCAGTTCAGCTCTTCTGTGCATTAGAGGCTTGAGCCGATGACCCTTGGCTGCATTATTGCAGGAAACGGGGTAAATCTAGGTTCTGTGTAAGGGAACTACATTACCCACCATGCTTTTGGCACAGTAACATAACAAACGAAAACCAAAAACAATATTAGTCACGTGTACAGTCTCGAGCTCACCGTTCAGAGCGGTTTCTGTCTAGACTCCTTCAACTCCAGCAAAGGTTCCGTTCTACATTAAGTTAGTCGGTCATTACTGTTGACCACCGAGCTAAAGAAGAGAGAACAGTCACGTGCTTTCTCTGAGGTCCACAGACACAATGGAGCTCCTTCTGATACTTATCCAGCAAGCGGCGCTCTATACATATTAAACGCAGCACAGTGTGTGAGGACACAGGCCTAGACTGGGCACGGCACAGGTGTTATCAGGAGCCCTTTATTTGTCGTTGCCCGCAGCAGTGTAACACAAAAACACACATGCAAAAACTGCAAGAACACATGTATCCAAACTAACACACATCGAAACTAAACATAACTAAATAAATAAAATCACTGTCCAGGAGAACAAACCCCAGCCAGGATGACTGTTGGAACTGCCGGTCTGCATGGGCAAGCAGTTAGCTTAGCCTGCACAGGTCCAGGCAGGGCCGTGGTCCCTGGGCCCACAGCACGCGGCAGACCAAGCTGCTCCAGCCGATACCAGCCATCAAACGAAGACAAACTTAGACACAGACGTGGACAAAGACACTGCATGGGCGGTACTGGAGGAGGCCGCCGCCATCTTCCCACACCGGTACTGGAGGAGGCCGCCGCAAACGTGAATTCGCGCCGCTATCTCCCCACAGCGGGAATGTATATGAGGGCCAGAACAACAGAGTTGTCTCCTTATGAGATCCTTCATGGTAGACCCATGAACATGAGGATAACAGACACTTCAGACTAGGGAGATCTCTCTAAACGAAGAAACGAGTGATGAAATGTTCAGTTACGGTGTGCATCTCTCTGGCAGACAAGTGCACGACACTTTACTAACTCCATGACCGGGCCAGCTGCATGACCTACACCCTGGAGACTGGACACTGGTGAAGGACTGCAAGCGATGGTCTGCTCCAGGTGCTCCTCGCCACAGCAGCTGCGCAGTCCAAGACCTTGCTGGAGAGGCAGACGAGAGCCTAGCATCGTTGCACATTGGTGTCTCAGTAGATGACCACGAGTGAACCGTCATACTGCCAGAAGGAGAACAGAAGACGATTGGCAATCTGCCACAAAGATTTGGGACTCACCACTGCTGTTTCCTGGTGTCCTTAGGGCTGATGGCCAGGTGGGGTCACCTCACCTGAGCTGAAGTAATATCAGCCAACTACTGAACAGAGTCTTCATTTCTCTTTTTTATTATTGTATCTTGTTACATTATGTGTTAACTGTGGGTTGTATACATCAATTTTACTATTTGGTTTTGTGATCAATACATGATCAAATGGGGGGGGGGTGTAAGGGCAAAATTAGTTACATGACCTATTATAATGTATTACATCAAGGATCGGCTCTGAGCCCTTCCTTGTTTGCAATGGTGATGGACAGGTTGACGGACAAGATCAGGCAGGAGTCTCCGTGGACTATGACGTTTGCGGATGACATTGTGATGTGTAGCGAGAGTAGGGAGCAGGTGGAGGAGAGCCTGGAGAGGTGGAGGTATGCACTGGAGAGAAGAAGAATGAAAGTCAGTAGGAGCAAGACGGAATACCTATGCATGAATGAGAGGGAGGACAGTGGAATGGTGAGGATGCAAGGAGTGGAGGTGACGAAGGTGTATGAGTTTAAATACGTGGGGTCAACTGTCCAAAGTAACGGGGAGTGCAGAAGAGAGGTGAAGAAGAGAGTGCAGGCAGGGTGGAGTGGGTGGAGAAGAGCAGTGATTAAAGTGGGCCGGAGCTCCCCGGATCCCGACACCGGCACCCCCCCCCCCCCCAAGTCAACCGGAGCTGAGATCCGGCAGCACTCTGTAGACAGGAGTAATTTCAACCTTTTTGTCACAGTAAAATTTAAAACAAAAAAGATGATGCCGCCAATTCACAAGCATCACAAAATAAATCGCAAATAAAGTCGTTCTTCTATTTTTATACTACTTTACTTTTTCTAAAAGTTTGAACGATATCGCGTCCTCACGTGACCCGCACCTGCCTGCTGTGTGGCTTCACGAGACTTGACGTCAGAAGAGACTGGCTTCACACTCACAGGTCAGGGTCAGTTCACCGCACCAGGCAGACAAGACTCGAGAGAGCGTCAACCTGCTACCTGCACTATATTATCCTGGATTGGGGGGCATAAAGAGTGAGTATCTTCAGTGTATTTCCAATAGTATTTCCAATAGTTTTGTCTAGCTCTGCTGTGGTTTTCATTCAAGCAACTAACGTTAGCGAACGTAACGTTAACTAGCTAGCTAACTAGCTATCTTCCACCCGGTAACGTTGCTAGCTAGTTGCTGACGTTGCTGGCTAGCTGTTTGAATGCTGCTAGGCAAGCTAACTATCGGTAGCGTCCGGTAACGTTACCGGTAGCTAGCTAGTTATGTTTGTCCAACCTTAGCTCTGGCCATGCAATATTTTCATTCAAATAACTAACTAGCTAGCAAACGTTAGCTACCGGTAGCTATTATTAGCTAACAATGCTAACGTCGGGACTACTGGACCAGTGGTTAGCTAGCCTAATGTTAGCTAGCTAGCTACCATTCAAACAACTAATCGCGATAGCTAGCTAGTTAACGTTAGCTAGAGATCCCCCACTTACCAAATCCCACTTTAACCCCTGGAGAAGAGTGTCAGGAGTGATGTGTGACAGAAGGGTACCAGCAAGAGTTAAAGGGAAGGTTTACAAGATGGTAGTGAGACCAGCTATGTTGTATGGTTTGGAGACAGTGGCACTGATGAAAAGACAGGAGGTGGAGCTGGAGGTGGCAGAGATGAAGATGATACGATTTTCATTGGGAGTGATGAAGAAGGACAGGATTAGGAACGAGTATATTAGAGGGACAGCTCAGGTTGGACGGTTTGGAGACAAAGCAAGAGAGACAAGATTGAGATGGTTTGGACATGTATGGAGGAGAGATGCTGGGTATACCACAGCTGAGGAGACCACCAAAGCTGAAGAGACGCCACCACCGCTGAGGAGACTGCACCACAGTTGAGGAGACTCCACCTCAGCTGAGGAGACGTCACCATAGCTGAAGAGACGTCGCCATAGCTGAAGAGACTCCACCACAGCTGAAGAGACTCCACCATAGCTAAGGATACTCCACCACAGGTGAGGAGACTCCACCACAGCTGAAGATACTCCTCCACAGCTGAGGAGACTCCCCCACCGCTGAGGAGACTCCCCCACCGCTGAGGAGACTCCCCCACAGCTGAAGAGACTCCACCACAGCTGAGGAGACTCCGCTGCAGCTAAGGAGACTCCACCACAGCGGAAGATTCCTCCACAGCTGAGGAGACTCCGCCACAGCTGAGGAGACTCCACCACAGCTGAAGATACTCCACCACAGCTGAGGAGACTCCCCCACCGCTGAGGAGACTCCACCACAGCGGAAGACTCCGCCGCAGCTGAGCAAGGTGACGCCAGGATGATAAATAGTGGACAAAGTTAATACGCAGAAAGAAAAAAAAAATATATATATATATATGAAGTATAAATAACTCAGACTATATATTCATTATTTATGTACAATTCTTTCTTCCCCTAGTAAATGCAAGTATATTCATATAAATATCTATATTTGATGCTAGATTTTACTTTTTTGAAAAGGGGGACACGTGACCCTAATGATTAGACTAGGAAATAAAAATTAAAAAAAATTCCTCTATATGAGAAAATTTTCAGGTAAATCAGACTTACAGTGATCCTTTTTTTATTAATCGAAATTGAGGTGATTAAATTGGGTTTCATACTTGTATTTTAATTATGACTCCCACCCTGATGAAAACGTATTTCTTTATTCGGACACTGACAGTTGTTTTCAAAATTCACTTGTATTAGACAGGGACTGTCTTGGCAATTAGTGACAAAAGCTGCCATTTTATGGATTATAAAAAGTAAAAAGAAATGTTGGAAGTTAAAAACATTGTTATTGTATAAGCAGTCGCTTACTGACACCACACAGAAACAAGGTTGCTAAGGTGTACTGAGGCGTGGATTACATTACACATCTTGTTTGTCAGTGCAACACACACTGAAAGTGGGGAAACAAACTCGTACATCTTAGTTCAACGTTTACAGCACGTCTTCAGAAACCTGCAAACCATACAGGGGCATTTAAACAGTTACTGAAACTGACAGATTTCTGCATACAGACCTAGCATCAAATACACATCCCAGTCTCCTAAAAAAACCACATCTCTGGATAATAAGTGTAAAACATAGTTTCTTCAAGGCTAAATGATATCAGCATGCACGTTCTTTCATATAATGCCCTCTTTTCCCTCCGCAGATACTGTGGCTATCTGAACGAGTATAGATTTTCACACAAAATGGTTTCATTATACACTTTGGTTTCCACACTGAACATATATCAAAATAATACTTACTGCTTATTGTTTCCACCTGCACAATAGTAAAAAAGAAATTCCACTAACTTTGTTTTACTTTCCAAATTTCATTACAAAAAGCGTTGTCGTGAAGAAAAGATAGGACACAGAATGGGGGAATCTGTAGCTGAAGAGCTGTGTAGGCATCAGCACATTATAAGCCACATGACATAGTGATATCACATTATACGCCACATGACATAGTAATATAACATATAAGCCACACGACATAGTGAGATAACATAAGCAACGTGACAGTAATATAACACATAAGCAACAGGACACATAGTGATATAACACATTATAAGCCATATGACATAGTGGTATAACATAAGCCACATGACATAGTGATATAACACATTATAAGCCATATGACATAGTGGTATAACATAAGCCACATGACACAATGATATATCACATAAGCCGCATGACACATAGTAATATAACACATTATAAGCCACATGACATAGTGATAAAACACATAAGCCACATGACATAGTGATATAACACATAAGCAACATGACACATAGTGATATAACACATTATAAGCCACATGACATAGTGATATAACATATAAGCCATATGACATAGTGGTATAACATTATAAGCCACATGACATAGTGATATAACACACTATAAGCCATATGACGTAGTGATATAACATTGTAAGCCACATAACACATATTGAAATATCACATTATAAGCAACATGACATAGTGATATAACACATTATAAGCCACATGACAGTGATATAACACATTATAAGCCACATGACGTAGTGATGTAACACAATATAAGCAGCATGACATAGTGATATAACACATTATACGCAACATGACACATGGTGATATAACACATTATAAGCCACATGACACATAGTGATGTAACATCGACTTGTCTTGTCTTTTTTACACGTGAGAAAAAAAATGGGAGCTACGACCTGCATTGGATGCATTATGAATCCCATATGAATTGTCAGTAGAAGTGTTACTATACAGCTTTGCAGAAAGTACAGTATGTGTATTAGGCCTGTTTGTCCAATGTTTCATTGCTTTGAAATGGTATGATTGTTATGATTGTAATGAAGTATTATGACTGTAATGAAAGTGTTATGCCGTCAGAAGGCGCCTGTAGTTTGTTTGATACCTACAACCAACTCATCAGCTAAAGTGAAGAAAGCGTGGGCCGAACAACGACATCAGTCTGACATAAAGACACAGTGGCTGACCATTTTCCTTTTCAGTCGCAGGAAAGCTCTACGGGGATAGTCACAGAAATATGGATTTCACTGCAAGACACTAACTAGAGTCTAGAACGGGTACAGCTGGGTGGGTATCTGCTCCATTTGTCCTGCTCCGTTCTGAAAACACACTTAGCAAATTAGTTGATTGATTAACTATTGTCACTTTTGCTACTGCTAATCAGTAAGGGAGGGTTTTCGCTTTCTAATGCAACAGAACGAGGCTCAAAGTAAAGTATTTAATCTAAGTAAATCCAGCACTCTGGTTTGAAATCATTCATTTTTAAATATTCACACAATATTGTTTTGATAGTAAAACAACTTAAAATACCTCCGTAGCCTCATCTCAAATCACGTAGTTGCCCCATGATACATACTGCAATCACAGTAGAGTACAATGTCATACATACTGGAATATAACACGTTATGACGCCTTCACGTATGTTTACAGTAGATTTGAGAAGTTATGCAACTGGAAAACAAAAACAAACTTCATAAAAACCCTCGAGCCGTCCACCGCCAGTCACGCTCGTGCAGACCGTCAGTCACGCGCGCGCAGACTGTCAGCATCTCTGTGAAAAACGAATGAATGAATGAATGTCATGTCAGAGATAAAGCGGATGTTGTGCAGAGCAGGTGTAGCAGGTGGAGAAAGAGGAATATGGTGGTGGAGGACAACACTGACAGGATGCCCTGGCTCCTGGTGGCAGGTGTTATGAAACAAGCCGTGTACCAATGACGTCACAGCGGGCTCCATTTTGCTTTTAGAAACAGTTCGATCTGTTTGGTATTGATTTGTCACAACACTGATGGATAAGTCACATCACTATGAATAAATAAAGAAACGTTTCCCAGCGTCTGGAAAGGGGCCGGGGTTAGTTGACCACCGCTGTATCTCGAGTTTATCGTGGCCTTTTCAACCAACCTGAGCCCATTCCCGCTCCCACATCCAGTATGTCATGTCGGGCATCCCGCCCGGAACCATCTGCAGGAGGTGGTGGGAAGAGCGCTCGTGGCTTTCTCCCACCTCCCCCGCTCCTATCAACACTGGACTTTCCGAGAAGAACCGAAACAAGAGGGTGACTGGTTTCTTTCCAAACATCCTCCTACACCGCAGCTACACTAGCTGGCATAACAAAACAACAACTCAAACACAGGAAATAAAATAAAGTTGAAATAGAAGAAGATGAAATAAAATGAAAATGAAATATTATTTTGACCCAGGTCAGTTCGCAAAGCAGTTGTCACTATGACACATGGAATGCTTCTTTCTGTTCATTGGCTTTTCAAACAGTAGAAAGAGTGTGATATCTATAAAGTATGGACACTAGGGGGCGCTGTGGTTAGTTCGCAAAACCGATGCACTACTAACAAGATTTTAAATGAACGATTCATACTTTGGTTTTCACTCAAGACCCTCCCAGTAATCAGAGTGGGAGAGCAACAACATACTTTGAGTGTGTGCGTCAACGCTACGCAGTTATTTTGTGTTAAACCATACAGTTATGACGTGTTATGACGTGTGTGTCCTCATGTTCTGGGATACATACCACACGTGGACGTTTGGGCCAGAACAGAAATAGTTGCTGTAAAAACTTGGGTCATCAAGTTTAACACACTCACGTAGTAATTTTAAAAAACATGTTTTTTTTGTTTTTTGTTTTTTTAAATATCGACATCATCCTTCCTGCAGGGCAGATGGGCCCGCAGGAAGTAAGGATGCATGCTTCTCATGTGGGATATTTCAGCCTAAAATCGATAATTATGTAAATTACGATTCATCAGTACCGCCCATCTGGAATAGTTTTACGCTCACGTTGTAGTAAATATCGTGTATCATGAAGGTAATCTATATACAAAGAGTGAGTACTTTATACATACTGGGAGTTTTTGCTCATATTTTGTACAATACTTACATTTACAACACTGCTGCGAGGTGTCCGCCGAACACCGCAGCGCAAGAAAGTAAAGCAAGTGTGTTGTGGATGCACCTGCAGATAAGGGCAGGGCGGCGGCACCAGCAGCAGGACTTCCTACTTCAGCAGCAGGACTTCCTACTTCAGCAGCAGGACTTCCTACTTCAGCAGCAAGTGAGCTGGTTAGCTGCAGGCCGAGGGGTTTTGAAAAGGCAGTGAGTTTGATCATATCAGCAGGGAATCATCTGGAGTGGTTGTCTTTGTTTTTGGCTTTTCTTGGAAGTACATGAACACCAGTGGTGATGTATGTTCTGCGAGCTGCTCTGAATTCTTCATCACATTTACAGCGTTGGTGTGAAAGTAATAATCATAAAAAGAGAAGTTGCACATGGTGAAGTGTTCATGCCTAGTTTCCACAGAGCAAGTTAAACAGTTCACAGCATAAAATGCCTGAACTCAAAGAAACACCTCTGAATGTCCCCATGGCCCGGACGAGTTTCTCACCAAAGGAGCCCTCAACAAAGATCTTAAAATTTTTTTTTAAAAAGGATGTCAAATATAGTCTTTAAACTATCTTGCTGTCTCTTGCCATCAGAGCTCTTAAAAACGTCTCTGGCGCCGTGTCCAGAAAAACCACGGCAAACTCCAGGTTTCAGCAAAAAACTCAAAAGATATGTCCACATGTCTTCAGGTTTCTCCCTGCAGCTTCGGGGTAAAAGGCTTCCCGCCAGGTGGACCTCTGCTCATCTTACTTCTTGGCCAGTTGGAAAGGATGTTGACCCTTTGAAACACAGGTTGCTGTTTATAAATGTGGCGTTGTGAATTTAAGTCACGGGTAAAAAGTATTCCTTGAGAATTGAGGTTGGACAAACGCAGTCTTGGTTACACAAATCCACAGCACACAGAAAACGGCGCAAAAGCAGCGTTAGTTGTGGACAGATATGGACATGTGACTTGAGAAGCAGTGGGTGAACTACTCTAGGCGCAGATTGTCCGGGTCAGTAATCTGCTTTCCACTGGACTAATGTACTTAGTAATTCAATCTCCCTACATGCTCACTATGCGGCTGTTTTGCATAATCTTCATCATTAATTTCTATTGAAGTTCATCTGCACTGCGTCACATGACAGCTGTAGGCACGTGGTATGTTTTTATCTAAATATGTATTGAAGTTTAAATATATTTACACTACCGTTCAAAAGTTTGGGATCACCCAAACAATTTTGTGTTTTCCATGAAAAGTCACACTTATTCACCACCATATGTTGTGAAATGAATAGAAAATAGAGTCAAGACATTGACAAGGTTAGAAATAATGATTTGTATTTGAAATAAGATTTTTTTTACATCAAACTTTGCTTTCGTCAAAGAATCCTCCATTTGCAGCAATTACAGCATTGCAGACCTTTGGCATTCTAGCTGTTAATTTGTTGAGGTAATCTGGAGAAATTGCACCCCACGCTTCCAGAAGCAGCTCCCACAAGTTGGATTGGTTGGATGGGCACTTCTTTGAGCAGATTGAGTTTCTGGAGCATCACATTTGTGGGGTCAATTAAACGCTCAAAATGGCCAGAAAAAGAGAACTTTCATCTGAAACTCGACAGTCTATTCTTGTTCTTAGAAATGAAGGCTATTCCATGCGAGAAATTGCTAAGAAATTGAAGATTTCCTACACCGGTGTGTACTACTCCCTTCAGAGGACAGCACAAACAGGCTCTAACCAGAGTAGAAAAAGAAGTGGGAGGCCGCGTTGCACAACTGAGCAAGAAGATAAGTACATTAGAGTCTCTAGTTTGAGAAACAGACGCCTCACAGGTCCCCAACTGGCATCTTCATTAAATAGTACCTGTTAGAGCCTGTTTGTGCTGTCCTCTGAAGGGAGTAGTACACACCGGTGTAGGAAATCTTCAATTTCTTAGCAATTTCTCGCATGGAATAGCCTTCATTTCTAAGAACAAGAATAGACTGTCGAGTTTCAGATGAAAGTTCTCTTTTTCTGGCCATTTTGAGCGTTTAATTGACCCCACAAATGTGATGCTCCAGAAACTCAATCTGCTCAAAGAAGTGCCCATCCAACCAATCCAACTTGTGGGAGCTGCTTCTGGAAGCGTGGGGTGCAATTTCTCCAGATTACCTCAACAAATTAACAGCTAGAATGCCAAAGGTCTGCAATGCTGTAATTGCTGCAAATGGAGGATTCTTTGACGAAAGCAAAGTTTGATGTAAAAAAAATCTTATTTCAAATACAAATCATTATTTCTAACCTTGTCAATGTCTTGACTCTATTTTCTATTCATTTCACAACATATGGTGGTGAATAAGTGTGACTTTTCATGGAAAACACGAAATTGTTTGGGTGATCCCAAACTTTTGAACGGTAGTGTATGTATGTATAAACATATCGAACGTATCTGATGCTATTCATCACATATCATCTCATCATCAGCCGCTTCTCCGGGGTGGGGTCGCGGTGGCAGCAAGCTAAGTAGGGCACTCCACACCTCTCTCTCCCCAGCAATACCCTCCAGCTCCTCCTGGGCGATCCCAAGACGTTCCCAGGCCAGATTGAACATGTAGTCCAACCAGCGAGTTCTGGGTCTACCCCGGGGTCTCCTCCCAGTTGGACGTGCCCGGAAAACCTCCAAAGGGAGGCATCCTAATCAGATGCCCGAACCGCCTCAACTGGCTCCGTTCGACGCGAAGGAGCAGCGGCTCTACTCCGAGCTCCCTCTGGATGTCCGAGCTCCTCACCCTATCTCTAAGGCTGAGCCCAGACACCCTACGGAGGAAACTCATTTTAGCCGCTTGAATCCGCGGTCTATTGTATCCGTGGAGGTAGAGTCATATCTGATGCTATTCATCAGAAATTATTTTTTCATATTGTAGCGACTTCAGGAGGCATTCGGGAACCGCCGCAGCGGGGACACGAACCCGTGTCTCCCGCACCACGGGCGACTACGTTAACCAGTCGACTACAGGGTCTGACCCGTTAGCCAAGGGCTAGCGAGTCTATTTATCCGTTCACGTTACACTATGCCACTCTTTCGGCGAGCGCGGCTCCGCGCTTCAGCACACATGCTCTCTCACGCCTCTGGGCGCACGGGCTTCCGACGGCCTCACGTTCTCACCATCCAAATTCTGACACCAATGTAGCGAATTCAGGAGGCAGCTCGGGAACAGCCGCAGCCGGGACGCGAATCCGTGTCATCCGCACCACGGGCGACTACGTTAACCAGTCGACTAAAGGGTCCCATCCGTTAGCCAAGGGCTAGTGAGTCTATTTATCCGTGCACGTTACAATATGCTTAATGATTAATTGAAGCAATTCATAATCAATTCATGCGGTCTTCCCACAGCAGAGAGCATGGCAAACAATTAAACCAAAGTGTTAATGATCAGCTTTTAATATTTCAAACATTGCTACTTCTCTGTTTTTGCTATATCCAGTGATGACCCCAGCCTTACTTACCTAAACCTAAACCCCCCTCATATGGAGAATATGAGAATTCACCTCATCATAACATCTCACTGCTCATCCTAAGTACCTTTGGGACATTTCTATGACATGCAGTCTAGATAGTTTCATCTCATCTCATCATCAGCGGCTTCTCCGGGGTCGGGTCATGGCGGCAGCAAGCTAAGTAGGACACTCCAGACGTCCCTCTCCCCAGCAACGCCCTCCAGCAACTCCTGGGTGATCCCCAGGCGTTCCCAGGCCAGATTGAACATGTAGTCACTTCAGCGAGTTCTGGGTCTACCCCGGGGTCTCCTCTCAGTTGGACGTGCCCGGAAAACCTCCAAAGGAAGGTGCCCAGGAGGCATCCTGATCAGATGCCCGAACCACCTCAACTGGCTCCGTTCGATGCGAAGGAGCAGCGGCTCTACTCTGAGCTCCCTCCGGATGTCCGAGCTCCTCACCCTATCACTAAGGCTGAGCCCAGACACCCTACGGAGGAAACTCGTTTCAGCCGCTTGTATCCACGATCTCACCCTTTCGGTCACTACCCAAAGCCCACGACCATAGGTGAGGGTTGGAACGAAGACTGACTGGTAAATTGAGAGCTTTGCCTTCCGGCTCAGCTCCCTCTTCACCACAAGGGTCCAGTATAACACCCGCATTACTGCTGATGCTGCACCAATCTGCCTGTCAATCTCCCGCTCAATCCTGCCCTCACTCGTAAACAAGACCACGAGATACTTGAACTCCTCACTTGAGGCAACAACTCATCCCCAACCTAGGGGGAGCAATCCACCATTTTCCGGTAGAGAACCATGGCCTCAGATTGGAGGTGCTGACTCTCATCCCGGCCATTTCACACTCAGCTGCAAGCTGCCCCAGTGCGTGCTGGAGGTCACGTTCTGATGACGCCAACAAAACCACATCATCTGCGAAGAGCAGAGATGCAATTCTGAGGTTCCCAAAACGGACACACTCCTCGCCTTGGCTGCGCCTTGAGATCCTGTCCATGAATATCACAAACAGAAACGGAGACAAGGGACAACCTTGGCGGAGTCCCACACCCACCGAAACCGTGTTTGACTTTGTGCCAAGAATGCGGACACAGCTCTCACTTTGGTTATACAAGGACCGGATGGCTTGTAGCGACTGCCCCGGTACCCCATAGTCCCGCAGTGGTACACAGTCATAAACCTTCCCCAAGTCCCCAAAACACAAGTAGACTGGCTGGTCAAACTCCCAGCCAGTCTACGTAGTATGGTATGTAAAGCAAGAGATATTCTTCATTATTCTTCATTGTTGTCATTTTGGGAGCGAAGCAATCACTGAACATGTATTTAATATTTAATACCAATTTTCATTGTGAACACAATCAACATCTGACAATTTCAGAACATTTTTGGACATCATTTTTAATCCCTTTTGTATTTATGATCGTCAAGTGAATGAAACCAAGGTCAGCAAGGGACATAAGCACAGGTTAATATGAGATCCTGAACAGCAAAGGAACCTGAACATAGTTTATTGATATGCGAGGACAATCTCTTCTGGCAATGACAAGTCCAGCTCAGCAAGACACAAGCGTAGCTTTTCTCAGAGCAGCGTGTAACGGATTAAGCACCAAACCGGCTCCGAGTTCTTCAACACTGGTTCATCTGGTGTCAAGGTTAGCAAGGTTAGCTTAGCGACACATCACAAAAGGTTTGTGGGGAAACATTCGGTGATGGTTTATACTGAGAAGCTGTAAGTAGCGACTTTATTAATGAGAAACAGGGAACTTATAATCTCTTACAACATACGGTTTAACATAGCAGACAGTTCAAGAATAGTTATAACCATCTTATTAACATGTCTGAGACAGTCCCATCTAGTGTCTTCATCCATTTCTTCATAATCTAAACTGAACCTCTTCCTCACAGAACTTCACAGGACTGGACTGTATTGGTCCCAACCTGAACCACTTGTTTGTCACGAACCCCAACCTTCAGGATCTAAACTCTATTTTCACTTTTCTTTGCTTGTTTTTCTTCTAATACTGTTGTTTATAATCAAAAACTTAACAAGCTATTAATATTGTTACACATCTGCTAATGTTAACACGTGTGTTGTAAGAGCTTATAAATGCCCTATTACTCATTTATTACTCACTATGAACAGCTACTATTACAAAACCTGTCCAAATGCGCTGTACTTGTTTTGGGAGAAGAGCGAGCTCTCCATGCTCTCTGAACATGAGAGCTTTTACAGGACGCCCCCTGGAGGAGGCGGTGCGGCTCTTGCAGCAGCATGTGTTAAAGGTGAGCAGCCTCCGTGCAGCCATCCATCAGAACATTTGTGGGTTTTACACAGTGCCACGGATGAGATGAAAAAACAAATAAACAAACAACAACCAACAACTTCTAACGCTACAGCTAGAGGGAGCCAGTGGCTGAGAAGCCAGAGACGGCTGCCCGTAACCTTTGACAGAACTATATACAAATTATGAACACATTGAGACCAGAAGGATTATAACTGACGAGAAGCTAAAAGATAGAGATGCTGGTTTCAGCCTGCACAACCACATGCTCTTTTCAGCTACTGGCTTGACTTCAGAACTTCACTCGGCTAGCTAGGTACTCTTTGCTGATGCCCGCAGTGCATGATATAAACGTTCAGCTGAAAATCAACTGAAGCCCAAGTAAATCTGAAAAGGTAAATGACAAGATGGTGGATGGTCCACTATCCCAAACCCCATTCTATTTTTCCATCTGAAAAAACCCCAATGTCATCTCAAGTAAGATTTAAGAATGACTGGGAAATAAACATAGACCAGTTATGTCCCATGAGTTAAACGCTATCTTTTGATGGCAGAAATATGAATTTTGAAGCATGACTTTAGTCTCTACGGAGCTACTGCTAACGGGATGCTCCCTGTAGCCACTTTACCAGCAACAACCCCCTTCTGAGTAAATTACCACTTCACAGGCCATGAGTGCCCCCATAAACCAGCATTTACTCATAAAATAATAATCAATAGTGGACTCAATTCTGTGCTAAATACAGATCTTATTTGGGCAGATTTACACCTTGGAAAGTGAAGCTTGTGAGTCATTCTCCATCTTGCAACTAATTTCATCCTACAAAGGCATGACATCTCCAGCCAGTGTATTTACTAGTACACACGGCCAGTTTATTGCTTTTAGAAATCTGATTAAAAAAAGAACAGCAACTTTTAATTAGATGTGTGACTTTCGTCATGGTGAACAGCCTACAGGATTTCCTGGCAATTTCGGAGATGCACAAGATCCACAGCCAAATCTTCCATGAACGCACGAGTGCTGGTGAGCAGGATAAGGGGAGCGCGTACATCTTCCAGCTCTATCAGCTGGTTGGCTAACTGGGACAAGTCTCGTAGTCCTCTGACTAAATGTAAATAAAACATTACGGCGGCCAACAAAAGCCCCAGAAATAACAGAGTCTTTGAATCCCTGGAAAGGGAGGCACTGGCACGAGCAAATGACCTACAGTGGAAACTTAAAATCAAGTTCTGTCTAGAGTACAGGTAAGTTACATGAGTACTTTGTGAGTTACAAACTGCTGCCCGTCTGGTGTTCTACACGTTTCTGTCAGAGAGGACGGCTCAAGCAAGACATTCAGAAGGCTAACACACTTCATCTTTCCAGCCCCACAAATCAGTGCAGCATGGTCTTTCAAAACAACACAAGACAACTTGATACAATAAGTTAATAGGCAATATCCACTTCACATTATGCACAAATATCATGCATATGCAGCCACAACATATGTCTTCCCTTACACGACCATGTCAAAATAATGCATAGATATAAAAATCCATTATAAAAACATTATCCTAAGTATTAAAAATAAACAATCTGTACAGAACTCTTGCCATATCTTTTCATGATGTTTTCTTCCCAACAGTATTAGAGAGCAGATGAGAGTAAAAAAATAAATATTCTATGTACAATCACACATGCCAGTCCCAAGTTAGCGTCACTGCAATGAAAAAGCAAAAAACAAAACGTTAGTTCAGGCAGTGTCCTTTGGCATAGTGCAGCTACACACACACACACACACACACACACACACACACACACACACACACACACACACACAATAACTCTTACACTTACTTTATTCCAACACCCGGGAACTGGTAAACCGTCATCCCCCTGGAGAAACACACACACAAGAGATGAGGGCACGATACACCACATGCACCACAGAAACCCAATGTCATCATGCCAGCATAGACAATGACAAAACAATCGATCTCAGCTTTAATATCCCAAATGGACAACAGACATTAGTAGCACCCGTACTGTCGTGGCCCATGCAGCACCACATGTGCAAGTGAGACCTACAACATGACATCAACACAGCTAGGATAACTCCCCTTTTTTTCTTTTTTTTTACAATCTGAGCCTTAGTTTTGTAGTTTCTGCCACTGTGCACATCAGCTATGATGTCATTTGCCTCACCCGCTTCAAGTTGTCAGTTGTTGTCAGTTGCTGACAGGGGACCACCGCTGGACTTCACATCCGACTTTACGTTCAACTTTACTTCACCCTCTTATGGGATGACAAACAGCCCCCCCCCCCTAGTGTCTCCGGCAGACTGGGTCCAGACTGCCCATGTGTGTGTACGGTGCTGGCCGGCGAGTTAGTGTATGGATGGTCACTACTGCCTATGCTAACATCAGCAACGTCACCCAGCACTGCTGATAGTGGACAGGTCAGATGAAACGTGTAGCTTCCATTTTCACTGGGCTTGCCGAAACATGTCTGACTCATAAATGACTCACTGTCCCACAATACCCCGAGTCCAGCGGGGGTCCCGTGTCCAGAATCTCAACAAAAAAGCTGTTGAGGAAAATGATATCATAACTTATACGCACGAATGCAAAAAATATTAAGATAAGACCCAGGTTGTGAAAAGAAAACAGAATGCTCCTTTCAGCAAAGAGGTTTTGATCCACAGGAGCCTGTCTTAAGACCAGCCGCCACCACGGAGCCTTCGCTGATGTCTACACAAAACCTAGATGCTCCTGTAAGGACGCTGGCTGTCCAAGGCCGTGGGGCACCTCGGGCTTGCTTCTGACCAAATCACGCCCTGTCCCTCCTCGGTGTGTCTCTGCAAGTCTCTGGCAGGAGACAGTAGAGACGTCCTTACCACGAGATAGGCCTTCACATGAACCACTCTTAAAGCACCTTACCATGACGGCCCTTCTCATTTTAGTATATCGTAATATTAGTCAATCCGCATGCAAACTCTGTGTGGAGCGGTTAGCCAGCGGTCTGATTATATAAGACTGTTGATAACAATATGTATTATTAACAATAATCAGATGTGCACACCGCTTCACAACACGTTTTCAGTGTGTTAGCACATGACAGCAGCGAGCAATGGCTTACAAGTAAACCCTCTGACACCACACGATATGAGGGGCTAGGCACAAGGCATGGCATCCAGACCGGTTTCCACGGTAACGCTCATGTTAAGACATGTGAGGCAGAGAACAATGGTCTGGTTCAGAGCCCTAGAAGGAGACAGTTACGTCAACCCCGTAGACGTCAATGGGCCAATTATTTAACAGCAATGGCGGATCACAGGAGCCCCGGATGGTTCCAAGCGGTGCGACCCGGGGCAACAGGATTTCTATGGTGAAGGTACGTTTCTCGCATTAATCAAAGGTTAATATACAGGTAAGAAGCTACAGTTGACATTTTAATGATGACCATTTTACAAGCACGTTTGATTCAAATTAACGATGTAATTTAAAGCGTGACAGCTCGTCAATGTTCCTACACATGCGCATAGAATATGTGTCACGTTGGAATACATCTATATCTATATATAAATGTAAAAATCTGAAAACATTGGCTGGTAGTTAGCAGAAATCGCGGCTAAGCGGTTCATTTAAATGACCCGCCAAGCTTCGTTTGGAACTATTCGGCGGCTACAGGAACCACGTGACCCTCTCGCCTTCTGACCCCTCACTGACGTAACCCTCTCTTTCTAGGGCTCTGGGGCTCTGGTCTGGTTGCCAGGTTCCCCGAGGGGCCCGGATGTGTGCCTGCCCCCTGAATCGCCAGTACTCGTGTTTTCTATAGGCGTGTAGCCAGGCTTCATGTTCAACACACCCGGGACAGCCTGTGGCGGCTGAACATGGGCGGGCCCGGGCCCGGGCCCGGGCCCGCCCCCGCCCCGCCCCCTCTCCTCTCCTCTCCTACGACGCGCTTCTCCGGTTAGCTCCCCCAGTATGTCACACCGGATCCTCCCTCAGCCATACAGAACCTTCTGGCTCTTCCTCGCCGCCAAACACTTCCAAGACCGGAAGTGCAGGTTTGCTTTGGGCTTTATAAGAGTCGCGCTGACTTGTTATGTTTTATTCCCAACAAATAAAGGATCAAATAGGACGGTAACGAACGACCGGGATTTCACTCATAAAACGCCCACGGCCGGGTTTTAAACTCTATATTCTGTCAAGATAAATACCCAACTAGATATTAATGCCTTACACGTGTTAGTGTGTCTGTTAAGAAACTGACACCAAAATCAACACTTTAACAACTTTAATAGTATTTTTAAACAATTTAAAATGGCGGCTGTCCAATGCCTGTAAATACTGCAGCGCGTCGGTGGTAGTCATGGCGCGTCGATGGTAGTCATGGCGCGTAGGTGGTAGTCATGGCGCGTAGGTGGTAGTCATGGCGCGTCGGTGGTAGTCATGACGCTTAGGTGGTAGTCATGGCGCGTCGATGGTAGTCATGACGCGTCGATGGTAGTCATGGCGCGTCGGTGGTAGTCATGGCGCGTCGATGGTAGTCATTGCGCGTCGGTGGTAGTCATGATGCGTCGATGGTAGTCATGGCGCGTCGGTGGTAGTCATGATGCGTCGATGGTAGTCATGGCGCGTCGGTGGTAGTCATGACGCGTCGGTGGTAGTCATGGCGCGTCGGTGGTCGTCATGGCGCGTCGATGGTAGTCATTGCGCGTCGGTGGTAGTCATGGCGCGTCGATGGTAGTCAGGACGCGTAGGTGGTAGTCATGGCGCGTCGGTGGTAGTCATGACGCTTAGGTGGTAGTCATGGCGCGTCGATGGTAGTCATGACGCGTCGATGGTAGTCATGGCGCGTCGGTGGTAGTCATGGCGCGTCGGTGGTAGTCATGGCGCGTCGATGGTAGTCATTGCGCGTCGGTGGTAGTCATGATGCGTCGATGGTAGTCATGGCGCGTCGGTGGTAGTCATGATGCGTCGATGGTAGTCATGGCGCGTCGGTGGTAGTCATGACGCGTCGGTGGTAGTCATGGCGCGTCGGTGGTAGCCATGACGCTTAGGTGGTAGTCATGGCGCGTCGGTGGTAGTCATGACGCGTCGATGGTAGTCATGGCGCGTCGGTGGTAGTCATGGCGCGTCGATGGTAGTCATTGCGCGTCGGTGGTAGTCATGATGCGTCGATGGTAGTCATGGCGCGTCGGTGGTAGTCATGATGCGTCGATGGTAGTCATGGCGCGTCGGTGGTAGTCATGACGCGTCGGTGGTAGTCATGGCGCGTCGGTGGTCGTCATGGCGCGTCAATGGTAGTCATTGCGCGTCGGTGGTAGTCATGACGCGTCGGTGGTAGTCATGGCGCGTCGATGGTAGTCATTGCGCGTCGGTGGTAGTCATGACGCGTCGATGGTAGTCATGGTGCTTCTGTAACCAGACATGTTGGACACATTACCCGAAAGATTAAATGAACACATACTGCTAATCTAACAAACGTACCAACGCCCGCATAAAACGGGAAATATAAAAAACAACAAAACAAAACACTGAACGTTGCAAATCATCCAAAGGAGTTGAATCAAGTGCAACTGGACTTGGTATATATCCGTGAAGACGTTTCGCCTCTCATCCAAGAGGCTTCCTCACTTCGTGCCTTTCTGACTAGACCAAGCTAGTCTGACTGGCTGCTGATGAGACTCAGCATTTATCCTCTAGGAGTCGTTGTCAGAGCTATAGATGTCCATGGCTCTTTGTGATCCGATGTTTACCAACGCCCGTCGCTAACAGAGCCATAGATATGCGTGGCTCTTTTGTGTACCGATGTTTGGCCGTGCCCGTCGTTATCGGAGCTGTTGATATGCGTGGCTCTCCTGTGCTCCGATGTCCAGCCGCGCAATGTGCATTTGTTTAGCAGTGACGGTGGTTGGGGGGGTTAGTTTGGACTTCATTGTTCAGTGGTCATGAGAGTGGTTGGAGCCGTTAGTGAGCGACCGTTGTTCTTGGAGGCTAGGCTTCTTGAGTCTCCTGGGTAGAGATGAAAGGACAGCATTGTAAGTGGGAGATAGGTGGTGTCGCAGACCTCCTCCTCTGTTGAGGGATTCACATAGATGGCTTCCTTCACCCATCTTTCAAACCATCTATCTTCCCTGTCCAAAATGTGTACGTTGCTGTCCTGGAAGGAGTGTGTCTTCTCCTTTAGGTGTAGATAGACTGCTGAGTCTTGTCCTGAGGAGTTTGGCCTTCTGTGTTGGGCCATCCGTTTGTGTAGTGGTTGTTTGGTTTCTCCTATGTATAGGTCAGTGCAATCCTCATTGCATTGTACAGCATACACCAGATGGCTTTTCTGGGTGTGTGGTGCACGGTCTTTGGGATGAACCAGTCTTTGTCGGAGTGTGTTGCTGGGTTTGAAGTATACCGGGATGCGGTGTTTGTTGAAAACTCTCCTGAATTTCTCGGAGACCCCAGAAACATACGGGATGACTGTGCTCTTCCTTCTGTTCCTTTTCTCCTCATCGCTCACCCGGTTGGTCTTTTTGGAACGTGTTGCAGTTTTCACAAAGGTCCAACTGGGGTAGCCGCAGGTTTTTAAAGCTCCCCTCAGGTGTTTGTGTTCTTCTCGTTGGGCCTGAGTGTTGCTGGGCACATTATCAGCTCTGTGTTGCAGAGTTCTGACGACGCCCAGTTTGTGTTACAGCGGGTGGTGTGAGTCAAAAAGTAGATATTGGTCTGTGTGTTTAGGTTTCCTGTAAACCCCAATGTGGAGGCTCCTGTCTTCCCCAATGTGGACGTCACAGTCCAAGAAGGGCAAAGTGTTGTTCTTTACATCTTCCTTTGTGAACTTAATGTTCTTGTCGACTGAGTTGATGTGTTTGGTAAACGCTTGCACCTCTTGTGTTTGGATTTTGACCCATGTGTCGTCCACATATCTGAACTAGTGGCTCGGAGGTGTTCCTCTGAAGGAGTTCAGGGCCCTGTGTTCTACCTCTTCCAAATATAAGTTGGCCACAATGGGAGATACTGGTGAGCCCATTGCACAGCCGTGTTTCTGTCTGTAAAACTGGCCCCTGAATTGGAAATATGTAGTGTTCAGGCAAAGGTCCAGTAGTTGGCAAATCTGGTCTGGGCTGAGGTTGGTCCTATTGTGGAGCGTGTCGTCCCGTAGCGAACGTTGCCTCACAGTTTCCAAAGCCTCCATAAAAGCAAATTGCGCGGCTGGACATCAGAGCACAGGAGAGCCACGCATATCAATAGCTCCGATAACGACGGGCGCAGCCAAACATCGGTACACAAAAAAGCCACTCATATCTATGGCTCTGTTAGTGACGGGCGTTGGTAAACATGGATCACAAAGAGCCACGTATATCAATAGCTCTGACAATGACTCCAAAGAGGATAAATATCTGAGTCTCATCAGCAGCCAGTCAGACTAGCTTGGTCTAGTCAGAAAGGCACGAACTGAAGAAGCCTCTTGGATGAGAGGCGAAACGTCTTCACAGATATATACCAAGTCCAGTTGCACTTGATTCAACTCCTTTGGATAACCATGACCTGGATGAATGAGAACATTCACAGACATGAACGTTGCAAAGGAAATGTCGTGAACAATATACGTCATAAATAGTGACACGACGGACATGATGTTTGGGACCTTTTCAACATGTATTTTCACTTCTTTTTGTTTTTTTTATTTGTTGTTTTTTTTACATTTCCAGTTTTATAGGCCTTGTTGCGTTTGTTAGATCAGCAATATGTGTTTTTGTTTGTCAGGTAATATTTTCACTTTTCAATTTTGCTATTCAAGTTCAACCATGTCTCTCTCAAGTTTAAGTTGTTTAAAACAGTATTAAAGTTGTTAAAATGTTAACTTTGGTGTCAGTTAGTTTCATAACAGACATCCTAACATATGTAATGCATTAATATCTCAACTGGTATTTATCTTGACACAATATAGAGTTTAAACACTGGAGGTCATTTTGACCGCCCATGGTGGTTTTCTGTTGGTTTTTTTTTGTGCTATTGATCTAAAATACATTTTAACGCAAATATGTGGAGTTTTAGGAGCATTCAGGGAGCGGCAGGTCTATCTTTTTTATTTCCACAAAGTTATTAAACTTTGAAAGTCCAAGACGGTCATCATGACTTCTCGGTCGTTCCGGTGTCACCCTGCTCCTCTCCCATCAGTGGATGGAGGAGATGAGTCTCTGTCAGCACCTCTGTTTGCTGTTTGTTTCCCAAAACGACAGCATTAGTAGAATTCAGTGGGACTGTATTAAATCACATCACTGTACCGTGTTGCATTAAGTAGTGCTAAGCAGTTAACTACATTTCAGTTCATTTTGGATTCTAAAAAACAAACTGATTGAGACTGAAACTTGGTTGACATTTACTTGGTGTTTATTTGTATTCGGTGGTCAGTGTGACACAGTGTGGTACTGTCTGTGGGCTGAAGCAGTACACCTTGCAGCATCCAGCCTGCTGGAAGTTGTACTTTCAAAGCCAAGATATTCAAGACAACTCAGTGTCAAAATGAGAAATGACCATAATCCATTACGTAAACCAGCATTTTCTAGTTTTTGAAAAGCACTACCAGAAGTGTGGAGACTGCAGGAGGTGTCTGATGTGTTGTGGCTGGGAGAGAGACAGGTGATCATGGGAAGTCTGACTTACATGTAGTACTGGCTAAAACTGGTGTTTTTGGATGGAACTGGAATTGGCATTTTAAATGTCCTTTTAAATTGAACTGTGAAAATTACTTTAAATAGTTTCACTAGTCATAGTTAAAATTAATACAACAAATTGAAATTGAAAATCAACATTTATTTCCGAAAACCAAATTGAAAATTAAACCAACACTAATCGTTCCGCACTAATTAATATTAATTGTATCAATCATCTGCTTAAAAGATGCATCAGACTGTTGATCACGGTATCGAGGTACAAATCATGTTTTCCACTCGTTTAAAGAGTTAGTGGGGAAATAAACAGCTAGAAAATAGGACCTAAACGTGGGGTGATTCAAACAAATTATTAACTTAGGTGAGTACGTTTTAATTTGCACACATTCATGAGCATTTCCACAACACCATGGTGCAGTGCTTGATGGCGGGTTGGGGCTGTTAGGTGTGTGGTTAAGAAAAGCTATGGGCATGCTGGGAAAGGGAAGGGAAAGAGCACCATACCACAGGGCAAGGGGCATCCAGCCCATCCAGGCCTGGCAAGCCTGGTTCACCTTTCTCCCCTTTAAAGCCTCGGAAGCCCTGTTTGTGAAATCAGTGGTTTAAAAAGGGGGACTCTGTACCTGCTTGGCAGCAGAGGAGGACTCCACCTGCAGTGCTTCCACCTGAGGACAGTCCGCTGGTTTATACTGCTATGTCTTAATGTACGTACCGCCTGAGACTGACGGGAGCTGGCCTCGTCGAGATGAGTTGTCATGGGGTAAGAGGTGTAACTAACATTCAAGGCTAGGAAATTACAGCTACATGTTTTTGAGGTTGCAATTCTCAAAGTTTGACAACCTGGGGACAAATTCATTGTGGAGCAAGCAGGCATGTGGCCCTGCAGCAAATTTAGGTCCTTTTCCACTGCACAAGGAAAGAAAAAAAGAAGCAACAACGAAGCCCAAACGGGAGCTAATGTTAACTTGCACCGTTTTCCCATTTTTGTTTCCTTCTGTTCCAAGGGAAACTGCTACGGCCATAGTGATGACAGCAACAAGCAACTGACATCATCAAGGCACCGGGTGCACAGACCACGAGCCATACGAGCCATTTCAAAATGTAGCCAGTCAGCTCATATAGTCAGTGTAACTGTGTGAACTGAAAGGCGGGATCTGATCAGTCCATTCCCGCTGTGATGTCACAGCTGACTAGATTGTGAAAGAGCTTGTATGGCTTGTTGCCTGTGCACCTGGCCTACCAGGCCTTTAAAGTGTTTTCACCATTATCTTCACACTGAATGTGTATAAAGAGCACAGATAACCACACAACAAAATGTGTATGTGGCTAAACATGGTGGTTACAGCCGCTTAGCTGATGTAACGCGTGTGACCAACTGGCGATAAACAGTGTTACCAGTCCCGTCCCCAAGGTCCTGTTTGGTATGGCAAGTCCCACACTCCAAACAGGTCATAAGATGAACAACAAGAACTTTGTACAACTTTCCAGTTGCAATCAATACACCAAAGTTTTTGTTTTCTAATACCGAAAAGGTGTCCAAAGTTCCAGTACCGTGTGCAGTGGAAAAAGGGCCACTGACTCAGCCCTATATTTCATGAACCTTGCTGCAATGTAAAATGAGCATGAGGTAGTGAATTTTGATCAGTGGTTTGTTTCCAGCCTGTCAAGTCTGCTTTCAGATTGAGGACCAGCTTGCAGAGCTCTAGGGAGGATGCTGAAATTCAATTCAACTCCATTCAAAGTGGCTTATCCTGTACTGTCGCCTTGTCATCTGTTGCTACTCATCAACAGAGGTTGGCTGTTTCCTGTCCGTCACAGCATTTGCCTGGGAAAGAAAGGTCCTTCAGGTCGAGTTATGGTCTGTGGTCCACGACAGTTTTTTTTTAATCCACTGTATCATAAATCAGTCTGACTTACATGTGTTTACTGAAATGTGAAGTGGTGCCTGTGCTGATGTGCTGGGGGTGAGCACCGAGCATGAAGACATGCTGCAGGTCAGGTTCAGAACTTACATTTTAGTATCTTCATTTTTTCACTTGCAAAACTGTTCAGTGGATGTCAGACCACACCCTCCTTTCAGGTTCATTAGAGTCACTGATACCAGAGGCAAAAGGAAGCCAACCCCAGATTACAAATAAAAAAAAAATACCTCCTGGTATTTTAAGTTTTGTGGATTTAATTTATTTTTCTGAGGTTGTACACCTTCCCTCTGCCTCCTGGTTACACAACAGATTACGGACATACCAACGGACAGGGGGCATCTAATCCGGGGGCTCCTTGGTCTCCCTTATCCCCTTTGGCCCCCCTGTTGCCTTTCTTGCCCCTCTCTCCCTGCAAACAGTGCATTAAAAAAGACAGAATTTAGTCCTCCTGGTCAGTTCGCCACAGTCAGCAAATATGTTTATTTTGTTTGGTCTTCTAAAAGCATAATCCTCTGACTGGTGTTCTGACTAATATGTATGTAGACACAGGGTAAATACGGCATTCTAAGAAAACAATACTGACATACTTCTGTTTATTTTCCAGGTATAGTTGTCGACTGTGAATTTAGTGGAGGGGAGGGTTAGTAGAGGGAGTTAGGGGAGGGAGAGCAGGAACCACTGATGTTGGTGAATGGCTTTCTTCCGAAGTATCTCGCCCAGATAATTTTCTGCGACACAAAGTACTTCACTGTTGTGTAAACTCTACAGTACTCCAAATTTATCTGCATGATACTCTCTGGAAAACAACATGTGACGATTGTCCAATTATGCTCTCATTTTCTTTACGAAAGATTATCAGTGATGATGAAGCTTCTTTAAAGCCTAAAAACATCCCTCGCCAAGGCCTACCTCGGTCCTGAAAGGGGTCTATGGTGAGACTTTGCTTTGAATATAAATGGGTGCCAGCTGTTACTGTTGTGCCCATACTTACATAAATATACCTTTACTCCTGAGCCCTTTTTCTATTTGCGCTTGATGGCATAATTTACCTGTTTAACTGACATGTGTCAGAGTAAATCTACGTATTTTGTTATCCTATCCACCACCTCTTGATGATCCAAGACAGGGGTCCCCAACCACCGGGCCACGGACCGGCACCGGGGCGCAAAGCTTTTGCTACCAGACCACAAGGAAACAATATGATATACCATATATGGTAACACTTTAGTATGGGGAACATATACACCATCAATTAGGTGCGTATTAGCATGCAAATTAGCAACATATTGGCTCTTCATTGGTCTTTATTACGCACCTATTAATGCCGTATTCTGCATGGCCTTATTATACAACCAGTAAGCCATTAACTATGAGTTTTCCCTCTATAACCTCAGAATTATTG
Organism: Lampris incognitus; assembly: GCF_029633865.1. Taxonomy (NCBI): domain Eukaryota; kingdom Metazoa; phylum Chordata; class Actinopteri; order Lampriformes; family Lampridae; genus Lampris; species Lampris incognitus. Next base: position 50,848,003 of record NC_079223.1, on the reverse strand, counting down.
CTTATTAGTAGTACCATCTCCATATGCTTTGCTTAGTATGGCCTTTATAAGGTGGTAGTACCACAAGAACAGTTATTCTCCCTTACTAACACGTAATGAATATGCTCTGTTCTTACATAACAAAACACAAAAGTACGAGTGTTAATAGTGTTAAATTACAGTAAATTCAGTTGTTGTTACTTAGAATATGTTCCCCATACTAAAGTGACATCTTCATCATTACTAATTCACTAGTAATTAAGTTTTTTTACTTAGAATATGTTCCCCATACTAAAGTGTTACCCAATATTCAAATAAAAGCCCAGCTGGACCAGGCTTTTGTAATGCTAGAGGGCTTTTAATTTGAAACGGATACTTGAACTGTGTACAGTGATGTAATTTTATCATTCCTTCACGTGGCATTCGGCAGACCAATGGTAATTAACTTCATAACTCAGAGATGCATTTAGTCAACTCACTACTAGCAGCTAGTTAGCTACCATGAGTACCGGTGAAAAACAAATGTCGCTTGAGAGTTTCTTCGGAAGAGGTAGGGGAGATAAAATGTCTAATGATGATGACGATGTTATTAACCCACCCCCGCCCCTCCCCCAGTCTGCCCGAATACTGTCAATATTAAACCGGTCCATGGTACAAAAAAGGTTAGGGACCCCTGATCTAAGACACACTTACACTAAATACACTTGACATGACATGTATCATTGTCTATGATATTATAATGTAGCAAATGCACTACAATAACTACTTTATATAGTACTACTATGATATCATTACTATGTAGAAAATGTGCTATTACTACATCTACTACTTCATATAGTACTCTTATCGGGCAGCACGGTGGCCCAGTGGTTAGCACTTCTGCCTCACAGCAAGAAGGTCCTGGGTTCGAACCCCAGGCCGTCCCAGGTCCTTTCTGTGTGGAGTTTGCATGTTCTCCCCGTGTCTGCGTGGGTTTCCTCCGGGTGCTCCGGTTTCCTCCCACCATCAAAAAGACACGCATGGTTAGGTTAATACTCCAGCCTGTGCCCCTGAGCAAGGCAATGGAAAGAAGAACTGGAGTTGGTCCCCGGGTGCTGCAGCTGCCCACTGCTCCTAGCTACATGGCGGTCCACTGTTTCCAGTATGTATTTGGATGAGTTGCAGAGGATGAATTTCCTTCCCCACAGGGATTAATAAAGTAAACCTTACATTATATTATCTTATTATATGATTATTATTCAGTGTTCTGTAATGCCAGATGGCAACATTCAAATCCATATGCTAATTGCTGACTCTTTTGTAGGCCACTTTGGATAAAAGTGTCTGCTAAATTAATAAATGCAAAAAAGCTACAAATGACAAATAATATCTAGTTTTTGCAACTCCTGTACATGGAGAACTTACTTAATTGAATGGACATAAAGAAGGGGTAGTTAGTCCACATTCTGACTGGAAAGGTCACCTTTCTAATCCCACTTAACAGTTGCTGCACAATGTGTCGTATGAAATGTAATATCCAAATGCATGTAGTAGGACGACTGTGAGTCACCTAACAGCTAAAATGTGTTGAAAGTATATTCTTCAGGTCGAGGGTAAAGTCAACTGACAATAGTCTAATCTTACAATGAATGAATTCCATCAATTTGTCATGGGTGGTCAGTATTACCTGTAACACTGGACAACAATTTTTTTCAAACTTTTTGCTTCCTGAAAAAATTGAGATTATGATAGACAATGTCAAGCTGAACACAAAAAATAATTTCAGATTTTCTGTATCATGTAGGAATTTGGAGAAACATTAAAATAACTGGTTCTCTGCTGGAAAATGGTGGATTGCTCTCTCCGGGTTGGGGACGAGTTCTTGCCTCAAGTGAAGGAGTTCAAGTATCTCGAGGTCTTGTTCACAAGTGAGGATAGGATGGAACAGATTGACAGGTGGATTGATGCAGCATCAGCAGTAATGCGGACATTGTACTGGACTGTTGTGGTGAAGAGGGAGCTGAGCCGGAAGGCAAAGCTCTCAATTTACAAGTTAATCTACATTCCAACCCTCACCTATGGTCAGGAGCTTTGGGTAGTGACCGAAAAGGTGAGATTGTGGATACAAGCGGCTGAAATGAGTTTCCTCCGTAGGGTGTCTAGGCTCAGCCTGAGAGATAGGGTGAGGAGCTCGGCCATCCGGAGGGAGCTCGGACTAGAGCCTCTGCTCCTTCGCGTCAAAAGAAGCCAGTTGTGGTGGTTCAAGCATCTGATTAGGATGCCTCCTGGGCACCTTCCTTTGGAGGTTTTCCAGGCACGGCCAACTGGGAGGACACCTGGGGTAGACCCCGATCTCGCTGGAGGGACTATATGCCCAATCTGGCCTGGAAATGCCTTGAGATCCCTCAGGAGGAGCTGGAGGGCGTTGCTGGGGAGAGGGACGTCTGGAGTGCCCTACTTAGCTTGCTGCCACCACGGCCCGACCCCGGAGAAGCGGGTGAAGATGGATGAATGAATAAATGACATGTAACACTTCGTGGTTTTGTATGCTTTAAGCATGTTGTCAAGCAGCTCAGTGTAGTTTGGTGCTCTGTTGTTGCCAAGAAAATTCTCAGTAACATTCTTAAATGCCTTCCATGCTATTTTCTCTGCCCCACAAGCAGATCTTCTAACTTCCTGTCACTGAGGACCTGTCTGATTTGTGGACCAACAAAAATGCCTTCCTTCATCTTGGCATCAGTTACTCTTGGAAACATCTGTCTCAAATACTGAAGTCCATCACCTTCTTTGTTCATTGCCTTCACAAAATGTTTCATCACTCTTGAGTTTTATAAGAAGAGGGGGCAGAAATATCTTTGTTGGGTCAACAAGTGGTTTATGTCACACTTTTCTGCCCTGGAGTGAAATGCTTACAGAGCGGCCAGTTCTTTTTAATGTGATGTGGCTCTGTAGCGCGGCTATCCCGTTCACACAGGCAACAACAGTACTTTGTATATCCCAGCTGCATTCCTAGTAGCAGTGCCAGTACTTTTACATCACCACACGTTCAAGTCGTAGTTGTTGTACTGTATGTGTTCCAACAACACTTCCATGTTATTGTAGGTTTCCTTCATATGTACTGCAGAGCCAATGCGTACTGAAGGGTGGACACTGCCATTGTGTAGCAGGATAGCTTTCAGGCTGAACTTTGACGAATCTATAAAAAGACACCATTGTTGTGGGTCCTGCACACAAGCCAAAGCCATGAACAGTCCATCAATGTCAGTGCAGAAACAGGTTGTCAACCTGCGTAAAGAAGTTTGTCAAATGATCTTGATGGTTCTGAAAGATAGAAATGTTTGTACCTGGTGACAGCAAACCCCATCCTTGCAATCTTGAACCAAGTAGTCCTGCTTCAGCTTTTGACAAATCTAAGACCCTGACCAGGTCATTTAATCCTGGCTGTGTTATCAGATGAGGATAACCAGGCATAACGGGTTCAACATCTGGATCAGTGTCGTTTTCCACATCTGGTTCATGTGTTGTGGCATTTTCATCTGCCTCATCTAGGCTCCTTGTCTCCGGTGGCTTCGGGACTGGCAAACTGTCATCATGTGGCACTGGTGTCATGGCTGAAAGCAGGTTGGGGTATTCAATAGAGTTCTTATTGTTAGTAGAGAAGCCAGATACATTGGTCAGACAGAAGTAACAGTCCATCATGTGATCCTTCTGTTCTCGCCATATCATTGGGACTGCAAATGGCATTGACCTCCGAGTACCTCTGAGCCAAGCTCTCAGGTTGACTGCACATGTTGCACAACAAATGTGAGGAGCCCAGGGTTTATCTTGGTCACCAGTGTTACATCTGAAGTAGAGCTCATAGTCTTTCTTAATAAGTGCACTCATGGTGCATCTTTGAGCCTTAAGCGTATCCTCACCACAGATGTACCAGAATGCATCGCAGCTGTCGCAGCACTGACGAGACATTTCTGCTGTATTAAATCTTCCTGAAGCAAATAAATCCTATTGTTAAGTATACTCACTATGCTGTTGCCTGAAGAACATGTGCATCAACATGTGTGCAAACAGCATCTGTAAATGTGAGCAGCTTTTATAGCTTGTCTGCCAGCATCTAACCTGACTCAGCATGCCCAGTCACCTACAATGAGTACATGCTCAGGCATGCTTGGACTGACCAAAACAGCTTGCTTTGTAGGTAATATACGAGTAGACCTAAAATATGACAGGAAACCACAAAAATAGGTTATATCTACAAAACGGCATGTGATGGGAAAATTTTAAGGTGATTTTTGTGATCAGCAGTCAAAATTCCACAAAACACACCCAAAAGTGTTCAGGAAGCAAAATCTTCATTGTCCAGTGTAATCAAACACTTCTTTACAATAAAGCCCAATTATTTCTGAAATAACATTACAGTAACACCATTTGGACGACCATTCCCAAGCTCAAAGGCTTTATGGGACCAGTGGAAAAGATGATGTGACAGCTTATTTCTAGGGAATTCTAATGAGAGGGATACGATGTGCTGTCTGACTTACATGCAACAGTTACCGAAACTGCCTTAACATAAACGCCATACTTGCTAGCCAATGTCTAAGTCAATAGTTGGGCAGTGTTGGGGGGATTAGGCTAGTAGCTATTGGAGTAGGGGGACAAGGGAAGGAAATGGTGCAAGGAATAGGTGAGTAAATAAAAGGGAATACAGAGGAGGTATAAGAGGAGGAAGATTAACCCAGGGCTACATTAGAGTGCAGGAGGAGGAGGAGGAGGAGGAGCAGGAGGCCGAGATTTGTGAGAGGGAGAGAGGGCAACCCCGGCAAAAACAAAAGAGAGCCACGGGCCACAGAGCAAGGTGGAGGGAAGGAAAGGGGAATAGGAAGACCTGCGGAAACAGAGGAAGACAGGACAAAGAGTAAAAACAGCACTTCTATCTCATAGCTGTGTCTGCAGCACCTTCAACTGGAGCTTTACAGAGTCATAATGTGTGAGAATATAGTCCGTGAAAAGATGATTTTGAACAGCTTGTCGAGTCCCTCTATAGCGAAACATACTTTTCTCCAGGGTTGTTTTTGCTTGAGCCCAGTTGAAAGTGCTGAGAGAGCTAATGAAATGTCGAAATTTAAAAGATGGGAATTGGAATATTAAAAGTCATATGTTAATGGGAAAGGTAATAGACATTCTCTTAGAGGAAGGGGAAGCTGACATTTGAAAACAATTTCTGATAGACTGGCAACCTGTAAATAAAGTACATTGTTTGCAGTAATTCATTTTGCAGGGCTGTTTTATCACACCAGGCCTGTTAACCAGGAAGAAACACGGGGAAGCTAAACGCAACTGCAAATACAAACTAAATGATTGGAAAGTTCAATCATTCTAGGAATACAGTGAAGCAAATGCACTAAAAACGGATTATTAGGGTGTCCGGGTAGAGTAGCGGTCTATTCCGTTGCCTACCAACATGGGGATTGGCGATTCGAATCCCCGTGCTACCTCCAGCTTGGCTGGGCGTCCCTACAGACACAACTGGCCATGTCGGCGGGGGGGAAGCCGGCTGTGGGTATGTGTCCTGGTCGCTGCACTAGCACCTCCTCTGGTCGGTCAGGGCGCCTGTTTGGGGGGAGGAGGAACTGGGGGGAATAGTGTGATCCTCCCACAGACTACATCCCCCTGGCAAAACTCCTCACTGTCAGGTGAAAAGAAGCAGCTCCATGTGTATCGGAGGAGGCATGTGGTAGTCTGCAGCCCTCCCCGGATCGACAGAGGGGGTGGTGCAGCAACCGGGATGGCTCGGAAAAGTGGGGTAATTGGCCAAGTAAAATTAGGGAGAAAAAAGGGGTAAAAAAAACCCGAACGGATTATTTCACATCAACCTTTCGATATGTCTTGGGAATAAACATTTTATGAGGATTTATGTCCGTGATCGTCGATTTCGTTTGATGGCTGGGAGAGCTGGTGTTGGATCGGCTGGGAAAGCAGGGCAGGCTAAGCTAACTGTAGCCCATGCAGACCGGCAGTTCCGATAACACCGAGGGTGGTCTGGCGGCAGCCTCGCCTAGCGTCGATTGTGCAGTGTTTTTGTCTGTGTCTGCGTTTGTGTTGTCGTGTGGAGTGCGGGGAGGTTGTAACGTGCACGGAGGTGTAGACTCGCGAGCCCTTGGCTAACGGGTCGGACCCTTTAGTCGACTGATTGACGTAGTCGCCCGTGGTGCAGGAGACATGGGTTCATGTCCCGGCTGCGGCGGTTCCTGGCTGCCCCCCCCCGAATTCGCTACATTGGTGTCAGAAGTGGGATGGTGAGACCGTGAGGTCATCGGAAGCGCGTGAGCCCAGAGGCATGAGGGAGCATGTATGCTGAAGCGTGGAGATGCGCTTCCCGAAGGAGGGGAGTAGTGTAATGTGCACCGATAAGTAGACTCGCTAGCCCTTGGCTAACGGGTCGGACCCTTTAGTCGACTGGTTAACGTAGTTGCCCGTGGTACGGTTGACCTGGGTTCCCGTCCCGGCTGCGGCGGTTCCCTGCTGCCTCCCGAATTTGCTGCTAGGTGTGTCGAAGGTGTCTGGCTGGGAGAGCTGGCGCTGGATCGGCTGACGGAGCTTGGTCTGCTGCATCCTGTGGGCACAAAGACCACGGCCCTGACCGGAGCTGTGCCCAAAGAGGAAACACCGAGGGCGGTCTGACAGGACGCGGAGGCGGGGCAGGCTAAGCTAACTGCTAGTCCATGCAGACCGGCAGTTCTGACAGTCACCCTGGCTGGCGTTCCTTCTCCTGGACAGTGAAATTTTTTAATTGTGTTGCAAATTTACTGAATGGACTGTGTTATTGACTGTTTGTGTTTTTTTTTGCTTTGTTCTCTCTGGTTTTGTTTTTGATGGTGTCGTTTTTGTAAGGTTTTGGATATGTGTTTTTGTCTCTTGTGTTGCACTGCTGTGGGCTGGGAGAAACAAAATTTCGTCTCTTTTGTGTACGCAAGCACATAAATGAGATGACAACAAATTGTTCCCGATTCCTGACTGGTAAATGCCGTTGTGAATGTCATTTGTCAGAAGTGTGTCATGATCCGTGGTGATTTGTTCAGGTTCACTGATGACATCACATAAAACAGCCGCTGCAAAACAAACGTCTGCCACCAAAAGGACATGACATGTTGACGAGCCGTTCTGAGCACCGTGAAACACAAACCAGCCTGAGCACGAGGCCTTCTGACCCACATCAGAGAGAGGACATCAAAGAGAACATGTGACCTGACATGTTTGGGAACATTGTTTGATGTTCAGAATGTTAATTCACACCTCCTACTTTACAGCTTAAGTGGCTGTAGTGGTGCAACAAGGTAGCAGAGATGAAACAGGATAAAACGTTCACAGCTGCGTTATAAAGAATAACCAGCTACACTGACTTATGTCAAAGTCTTGAGTCCGAGCACAAAGCAGTTGTGTCTCTTTGTGCCCAGCACATTATATGTAATGTATTATTATATGTAACATATTATTATATGTAATGTATCATTGTATGTAATGTATTTATTATATGTAATGTATTATTTCCGGTCAAATTCACATATCCTAGTCTGAACAACAAAGACAGAGAGAGATAGCAAAAAAAGAAAGAATTACGCCATCTTACCCGGTTTCCTTTGATTCCATGTGGTCCTACTAAACCCTGAAAAAAAGAAGCTAGCATTATGAACTCCAGTTTCATCAAAGTGCCGCTACCTGTTCAGGTGTCATGTTAAAAGGTATCCAGGGCAGCACATTTCTTTTAAATGACAGAATATGCCACAACAATAAACAAAGTTTTAATTCAGTCACTTTTGTTTTTATTCATATCATTCTATTTTATTGTCTCTTTGTTTACGTCACTCCATCTTTTTAAGGTTTAAATTTTATTCTATCTCTCTATCTCTCTATCTATCTATCTATCTATCTATCTATCTATCTATCTATCTATCTATCTATCTATCTATCTATCTATCTATCTATCTATGTCTGTCTGTCTGTCTGTCTGTCTGTCTCTCTATGTCTGTCTGTCTCTGTCTGTCTGTCTGTCTGTATCTCTCTCTCTGTCTGTCTGTCTATATATTCTGTTTTCATCATTCATCATTTTTCCACTAAACGTAAAGAGCAGTGCATTACATTTTCATGTAAAAATGTGCTATGTGACTAAAGACTGACTGATTGATTGATTGATTGATTGATTGATTGATTGATTGATTGATTGATTGATTGATTGATTGATTGATTGATTGGCTTACAGGGATGCCTTGAGGCCCGATTGGTCCTGGTACACCTGGATCTCCTTTCACACCCTGCGATGGCACGATAGGATAGTGTGTATTTTCTTGTCAAATCTTTAATTATTTATTGCACACAAAACCTTACATTACACACACATTTTTACACACACACACTTGTGTTGATGCATGCTGGATAATCCAGGTAAGAAAATAAAAAGGTTGGTTCAGTTCAGCTGTAGGAAAGAGATACTCACTCTCTCGCCCTTTGGTCCTGCAGGCCCTGGTAGACCTGCTGGTCCTATCAGACCCTGTGAAGAGGCACACAGATGCTCCTGTCAGTGGGTCTCACTGGACAGCATGGAGGCTCTCAGAGGAACCCACATGTGTGAGATCAGTAGATCAACAAGCTTCTGGGTGGATTTCAGTGGACATTACTAAAATGAGCTCATCACACATCACTCAGCTGGAGACAGAACTCATCTATAAACTCAGCCATATTTCACAGGGTGGATTTGGAATTTATTCAGTGCAATTTTTCCGTCCTGTTACTGGACCTGCAACAGAAACACACCAAGCTCATTGAACTACTGAGAAGCCATCATTTAAAAAGAAGGAAAATAAATCAGAGTATGAACAGAGATCTGCTGCAGCCCTCTTTCTTAGTAGTGGTCAGAACTGGAAAGAAAGCCCTTGCATATCAGGCATATCCGATATTTGTCTGTCTGTAAAGAAGACATGAGGAGTAGACCATACTGCCCAGGTGATTGGACATGGGAGCATGCGGCACGGACATGCTCCTCTCTGCTGCTCCTCAGCAGCCGTGGCCTTGCAGGGTACTGCTGCTGGAGGACAACGAGAGGCAGAGGAAGCTGTTACACCAGACGAGGGTTGAGGATTTTGCATTGGCATGAGAACAATGCCGATCACACAGAGTAGCTGTACACACACGTGTCTGTAATGGACAGTTCAATAAACCAAATGAAGCACGTTGGTGAAAGTTGTTTTCCAAATGCCAATGCAACAAAAATAATTAAGAGAAAACAGGCATGCCCTCTCCAGAGGAGAGGGAGCAAGTGCTGAGGAGAGACGGCAAGCAGACATGACAAGACACCAGCTGCAGACAGACAGACAGGCAAGCAAGCTGTAGCAGTGCATGAGGGTGGTGCAGGAAGAGGAGCTGGGAAAAGAGGGGGGGGGCAAGGACTGGAGGAGAAGGGTCAGGGGGGGACCAGAACAGGATTTTGCGCCACTCACCACTGGACCCGGTCTGCCGTCTAACCCATGAGCCCCCTGGATAGCGTGTAACACAGTTAGAGAGCGGAGATGATGGAGAGGTGTTGGTGATGGGGTGGGACAGGTGGGGGTTGGACGGGGGTAAAGGTGTGGAGAAGGGTTGAGGGGGTTGGGTGGGGGTAATAAGTGAAGCAGTGTCAAGTGACTCCATAAAAACACATTCACATGTTGATGAGTAGAGGGTGATGGTGATGGAGCTGGCGGTGGTGGTGGATGACAGTATTTGTGAGTGATGGTGTTTGTCAGTAACTCCTTGTGTTTTGTTGGTGTTGGCAGGTTAATAATCCCCTTTCATCTGCTTGAGCAAAGTCACATGTAATACCCTTCCCTTAAAGCCAGAAGTCCTGAAGGAGGCTGTTTGGGTGGTTGTACTGCCACCTGTGGCGATAAGCAGGACCAGCAGGAGGTTCCAATACTACAATTCCCACAGGTCCATGTCAAGTCTAAAATCTAATTTCCTTTTGTTTTTACATTTTCTTGTTTTTCTTGCAGTGCTGTCATTAACAATTATCTAATCATTATAAGAATCAATTATAATTATAATATAATATATATACACATAAATTAAATATATATATTATATATAATAGAATATAATAGAATAATATAAATATAATAATAATAACTATAATAACTATTATTATAATTATAATCATCAAATCTAATAATGATTTAATTTCTAATTTAAGCCTGTTAATGTTTTTAAGCTGTCTGCTGGTGTTATTTCCAGCTACTCATTGCATGCATGATGCAACTACAAAAATGCTCATAATGAGATAGTCATTGATTCGCTACTGTTTTAAACAGGGCAGTGATACAAAGTATCCGAAAAGACAATTGTTTTCTTGCAAAGCTTCAGGATTGTAGCTTTAAGGGTGTCCAAATGTGACATTACCGTGACAGTAAAATTGCTAACATTACTGAGACAACACAGTCTGTGATCATTAATGTGACATCAGCGGACATGCTTCATGTTTCTAGATACAGCTCAGGTCAACCACTCGCTCATCAATGTCCGTAATGACAACTTAACAGACATGATCCATACTTTTCTCAGAGGAGTTACTCTGCAGTTTATACTGTGACTCAAACTGTAAAGTATAGATCAGCGATTTTAGAACGTGACTCAAGGAAGAAACAGAAACCCTCAGTGTTAGACAACATCCTCATCCTTATGGGGTAATACTCCAATGTTGTCAACATTTTGACGAGCAAAATCTCCCCAAAGAAAAATACATGGTTATTTACCACAGCTTCTCCTATTCTAAATAAAACACATACTAGATGGCATATTTAAATCTCAGCTGTCACACAAGTGAAGTTATCCACCCTGACAGAATCCAGCCTTTCATGAATCATGTAACATGATCACATATGAAACATGTAATATGATCACACATGAAACATTTTGATATGATCAGACAGTATAGAGGCTCCCACTGCTCTCTGACACTATCACATGACAGTTAAGCTAGCAGCAGTTTAGCTAGCAGCAGTTTAGCTACTATCCTTAATATAATTCATCAATTTATGTGTAATTAAGAATGCATTTATTGTTTGGGACACGTCTTTCATGGTACTGCATGTGTTATTACATAAGGAAAACAGTTGAACCTTTTAAAAAACAGGGAGTTCACTGACCATAATGATGATGAGCATCTCATGCACCTTGGCAGCAGGAAGCAACATTTGGTTTGATGTTTCAGTATGGTATAAGTAAGATGAGAAATGACTGATCTGACCGGCTATTCCTGGGTGATATCCAAAGTACTTTAACTTGAGGGAACGGTACAATACTCTAAAGACAAAAAAAAGTGCAATACTCGGGAAAATCGCCACTAGGGGCGATCGAAGTGCACTTGAGCGTAAAATGAATGGGGGTCAAAGGACGAATTTCCCTAAATCACAAACCATCACAATTTTAGGGAGTTATCTTACGATATTGGCTCATTTCTATATAGAATGGTTCCATATTAGATAGAAACTTATCAAATGTAGATGACATATGACTTCTATTTTTTGAAAATCGAGCTTTATTCTCTTGTTCCTCTAGGGACGTCATCATGTCGTACGTTTTGATTAAATCGTGTTTAACCAAATGGTGATTCAGCACAGTTTAGCCTCAAAGCTACGGTATTTAGCTTTGTAAAACATTTTTACAAGGTTGGGACTAGAGAGCCGTCATTGATTAATGGAGCTCTAGAGTATTTGGGCATAGAACCTTCCAGAACCTGAACACAAGGACTTTCGTGGTTGAGTCAGATAAATGACATTTATAGCTGTGTAGCCGAGTCTCAGCCCAACCCCCCATTTGCTTTAGATGCCGTTTACTCTTACTTGTGTTTACGCTTACCGGTGTTTACTCTTACCTGTGTTTACTCTTACTTGTGTTTACGCTTACTTGTGTTTACTCTTACTTGTTTACACTTGTGTTTACGCTTACTTGTGTTTACTCTTACTTGTGTTTACGCTTACCGGTGTTTACTCTTACCTGTGTTTACTCTTAATTGTGTTTACTCTTACTTGTGTTTATGCTTACTTGTGTTTACTCTTACTTGTTTACATTTGTGTTTACGCTTTACGCTTACTTGTGTTTTACTCTTGTGTTTATGCTTACTTGTGTTTACTCTTACTTGTGTTTACTCTTACTTATGTTTACTCTTACTTGTGTTTATGCTTACTTGTGTTTACTATTACTTGTGTTTACTCTTACTTGTGTTTACTCTTACTTATGTTTACTCTTACTTGTGTTTACGCTTACTTGTGTTTACTATTACTTGTGTTTACGCTAACTTGTGTTTACTCTTAATTATGTTTATGCTTACTTGTGTTTACGCTTACTTGTGTTTACTCTTACTTGTGTTTAAGCTTACTTGTGTTTACGCTTACTTGTGTTTACTCTTACTTGTGTTTATGCTTACTTATGTTAACTCTTACTTGTGTTTACGCTTACTTGTGTTTACTCTTAATTGTGTTTACGCTTACTTGTGTTTACTCTTAATTATGTTTATGCTTACTTGTGTTTACTCTTACTTGTGTTTACTCTTACTTATGTTTACTCTTACTTGTGTTTACGCTTACTTGTGTTTACTCTTACTTGTTTACACTTGTGTTTATGCTTACTTGTGTTTACGCTTACTTGTGTTTACTCTTAATTATGTTTATGCTTACTTGTGTTTACGCTTAGTACTTGTGTTTACTCTTACTTGTGTTTATGCTTACTTGTGTTTACGCTTACTTGTGTTTACTCTTACTTGTGTTTACTCTTACTTGTGTTTATGCTTACTTGTTTACACTTGTGTTTACGCTTTACGCTTACTTGTGTTTACTCTTACTTGTGTTTACGCTTACTTGTGTTTACTATTACTTGTGTTTACGCTTACTTGTGTTTACTCTTAATTATGTTTATGCTTACTTGTGTTTACTCTTACTTGTGTTTACTCTTACTTATGTTTACTCTTACTTGTGTTTACTATTACTTGTGTTTACGCTTACTTGTGTTTACTCTTAATTATGTTTATGCTTACTTGTGTTTACTCTTACTTGTGTTTACTCTTACTTGTGTTTACTATTACTTGTGTTTACTCTTACTTGTTTACACTTGTGTTTATGCTTACTTGTGTTTACTCTTACTTATGTTTACGCTTACTTGTGTTTACGCTTACTTGTGTTTACTCTTACTTGTTTACACTTGTGTTTATGCTTACTTGTGTTTACGCTTACTTGTGTTTACTCTTAATTATGTTTATGCTTACTTGTGTTTATGCTTAGTACTTGTGTTTACTCTTACTTGTGTTTATGCTTACTTGTGTTTACGCTTACTTGTGTTTACTCTTACTTGTGTTTACTCTTACTTGTGTTTATGCTTACTTGTTTACACTTGTGTTTACGCTTTACGCTTACTTGTGTTTACTCTTACTTGTGTTTACGCTTACTTGTGTTTACTCTTACTTGTGTTTACTCCTACGTGTGTTTATGCTTACTTGTGTTTACTCTTACTTGTGTTTTACTTGTGTTAATGCTTACTTGTGTTTACTCTTACTTGTGTTTACTCTTGTGTTTACGCTTACTTGTGTTTACACTTCTTGTGTTTACTCTTAATTATGTTTATGCTTACTTGTGTTTACTCTTACTTGTTTACACTTGTGTTTACGCTTAGTACTTGTGTTTACGCTTAGTACTTGTGTTTACTCTTACTTGTGTTTACTCTTACTTGTGTTTACTCTTACTTGTGTTTATGCTTACTTGTGTTTACTCTTATTTGTGTTCATGCTTACTTGTGTTTACTCTTACTTGTTTACACTTGTGTTTACGCTTTACGCTTACTTGAGTTTACTCTTGTGTTTACGCTTACTTGTGTTTACTCTTGTGTTTACGCTTACTTGTGTTTACGCTTACTTGTGTTTACTCTTAATTATGTTTATGCTTACTTGTGTTTATTCTTACATGTTTACACTTGTGTTTACGCTTACTTGTGTTTACTCTTACTTGTGTTTACGCTTACTTGTGTTTACTCTTAATTATGTTTATGCTTGTGTTTACTTTTACTTGTTTACACTTGTGTTTACGCTTAGTACTTGTGTTTACTGTTACTTGTGCTTACGCTTACTTGTGCTTACGCTTACTTGTGTTTACTCTTACTTGTGCTTACGCTTACTTGTGTTTACTCTTATTTGTGTTTACTCTTACTTGTGCTTACGCTTACTTGTGCTTACGCTTACTTGTGTTTACTCTTACTTGTGCTTACGCTTACTTGTGTTTACCCTTACTTGTGTTTACGCTTTCTTGTGTTTACTCTTACTTGTGTTTACGCTTACTTGTGTTTACTCTTAATTATGTTTATGCTTGTTTTTACTTTTACTTGTTTACACTTGTGTTTACGCTTAGTACTTGTGTTTACTCTTACTTGTGCTTACGCTTACTTGTGCTTACGCTTACTTGTGTTTACTCTTACTTGTGCTTACGCTTACTTGTGTTTACTCTTATTTGTGTTTACGCTTACTTGTGTTTACTCTTTCTTGTGTTTACTCTTACTTGTGTTTATGCTTACTTGTTTACACTTGTGTTTACTCTTTCTTGTGTTTATGCTTACTTGTGTTTACTCTTACTTGTGTTTACTCTTACTTGTGTTTACTCTTAATTGTGTTTATGCTTACTTGTGTTTACGCTTACTTGTGTTTATGCTTACTTGTGTTTACTCTTACTTGTGTTTATGCTTACTTGTGTTTACTATTACTTGTGTTTATGCTTACTTGTGATTACGCTTACTTGTGTTTACGCTTACTTGTGTTTACTCTTAGTTGTGTTTACTCTTACTTGTTTACACTTGTGTTTACGCTTTACGCTTACTTGTGTTTACTCTTACTTGTTTACGCTTACTTGTGTTTACTCTTACTTGTGTTTACTCTTACTTGTGTTTACTCTTACTTGTGTTTACGCTTACTTGTGTTTACTCTTACTTGTGTTTACTCTGACTTGAGTTTACTCTTACTTTTGTTTACGCTTACTTGTGTTTACGCTTACTTGTGTTTACTCTTACTTGTGTTTACACTTACTTGTGTTTATTCTTAATTATGTTTACTATTACTTGTGTTTATGCTTACTTGTGTTTACTCTCGTGTTTATGCTTACTTGTGTTTACTCTTACTCGTGTTTACGCTTACTTGTGTTTACTCTTGTGTTTATGCTTACTTGTGTTTACTCTTACTTGTTTACACTTGTGTTTACTTAGTTTTGTTTACTCTTACCTGTGTTTGCTCTTACTTGTGTTTATGCTTACTTGTGTTTACTCCTGCTTGTTTACACTTGTGTTTACGCTTACTTGTGTTTACTCTTACTTGTGGCGGAGGGTGCTATTGAACAGAGTGAACAGCGGTGTAATAACCAGATCCAGGAAGTAAATGTCCAAACCGTGTATTTGCTCCAACCATGCTACTAAACCAGCTGATTTCATTAACTAGTTTTCCCTACCTAGTTGAGGAGTGCTGTTGACTAGAATCTGCTGGTGTAGTGCATGAGTGGAACAAATACATGGTTTGGACTTTTATTTTCTGGACCTGGTTTTTACACCTCTGCTCTTGAAGGAACAGTGGACCATGTCAGTAAGTAGTGGATTCTATTCAGGTGATACTTTTTTGACATTTGTTGTCCTTGTCACTAAAAACTTCTGCATTTCTCAGCTGTTTACAGGTTGCCGCCCCACTGCACCCGCTCAAAGAAAATTAATTGAGTCTGGCAGCGAATTAACCGAGCAGCTTCATGTCTGAATGCACTTAAACAGAGAAAACACAGAAAATAATCTACCTCCACAATTTAAGTAAATTAATTAAGTAAATTCAAAGCACTTACAGGAAGTCCCAGGTGACCTCTGTCTCCCTTGTCACCTTTCTGACCAGTGGCTCCCTTCTCTCCTCTCATTCCTATGCCTGGCTCACCCTGCCAGGGAACGGTAGACTTAATTAACTTCTCAACTTTACGATACATAAAGTACAGGGCTCTATTTTTGTGCTGTCACACAGGTGCAAATGCAGACTGACTGGGACGTTTCTCAACTGTAAGGTGAATTTCTTTTTCCACCTGTATCCGTTTGGTAATTTTGTGAGTCAAAAGGAACTTGCCTATGCCAAGATGGGTGTGGTGATACAGCTGGGAGGGTGACTCGTCCATACTAGCACCTGATGTCTGGAATCCTGAGGGTCACAGAATCCCCGAGGAATCCCCATGGGGCCGGAATCAGTTCTACTATCAATCCCGTGAGCACAGCGCGAAGGGAGATTTATTTCAACAAGTCACAGGGTTAGGATGTGAAAATGCACTCCCATATCAGACTCTAAACTAAACTATTCTGTCCATCATCAATCTCTGGGGCTTGTGCATGACATGACAACACCCAAGTCCATTTGTGACTTATATAAGCCAGGCTGTTTAATAATGATCTTCTTGCATCTGCTTCAAATTGATATTTTACTTTGTCACAGTCTAGAGGAGTGGCGTTTTATAATCGACTCTGTGCATAACTGTAGTCCACTGACTTCCGGTTTCTACTGCAACAGTCATACCAGTTTCCTGTTTGTTGGCGTGTACTGTTGACAGTGGCATATTTTTCGTGATGCCTGCAAGATTTACCATGGATAAATGTCAACAACATGCACACAATTGTCGACAAACTTCCACCTCAGCAAACGGCTGAAAAGTTTCAAGTTGCACATGTCAAGTTACGTCCGTCCATCTGTCTGTCCATCCATGGACATAACTTGATAAAAATAGGCCATTGTCAATAGCACAAGCCAACAAACAGGAAACTGGTATGACTGTTGCAGGAGAAACCGGAAGTCAGTGGACTACAGTTATGCACTGAGCCAATTGGAAGTGGGCAGGAGCACAGGGAAAGAATTTACCGCCTCCTGATTTCATTCATCCGAGTTAATCTATGCAGAACAATACTAATACCCTTCCCTCTCCCTCCATCAGGAAAATAACAACGGTTATGAGAGGAGCTGGTTTGATTGGCCAAGTCAAAACCCACCCAAAATCCACCTGCTTATAATGTATTCATCCTAATTCAATCTCTTCTTTTTGTGCCAGACTGTGACAGCGCTGCACTGGTCACCAAATTACTAAACATATAGTTGGCACGCCTATGTGCACCTGCCCTTGCGTCCTCACTCGCACTTGCACCTGCGTCCAGTTTCACTAAAATAGAGCCAATAAAATGCTAAATGAATGTACATTTGATCAATGATAGCCTCGGAAGAAGGCACCACGTTAATAATGAGATAACATCATCTTACCTTAGGCCCTGACAGTCCTTGCGGTCCCTGAGGAGCAGAAACAGATGACTCGGATAACTGGTACATCTTTCAGAACAAGCTGTTGCCAAAACCTTAAGGGTTTCTCAAAGGCTCTTTATTTTCCAAAGATATATAAGACTACATGAGTGATGGAGGACTGTAGCCCCATGCAGCTTTGCAGGTGATGTATTGCACCGTCTCTGGCAGTTTCCCCGTTCTTATTCCCGATGGAGAGATCCATTCTCAAAGCTCATCAACTCATTGCAAAATAAGACCCTCTGGATGAGAGCATTCACCCACATTGTATTTGTTATACAAACCCCAATTCCAATGAAGTTGGGACGTTGTGTAAAACGTGAATAAAAACAGAATACAATGATTTGCAAATCCTTTTCGACCTATATTCAATTGAATACACTACAAAGACAAGATATTTAATGTTCAAACTGAGAAACTTCATTGTTTTTTGCAAATATTCACTCATTTTGAATATGATGCCTGCGACACGTTCCAAAAAAGCTGGGACAGGGGCAACAAAAGACTGGGAAAGTTGAGGAATGCTAAAAAAAACACCTGTTGGGAACATTCCACAGGTGAACAGGTTAATTGGAAACAGGTGAGTGTCATGACTGGGTATAAAAGGAGCATCCCGAAAGGCTCAGTCGTTCACAAGTGAGGATGGGGCGAGGTTCACCACTTTGTGAACGACTGCGTGAGCAAATAGTCCAATAGTTTAAAAACAACGTTTCTCAACGTACAGTTGCAAGGAATTTAGGGATTTCATCATCTCCAGTCCATAATATCATCACAAGATTCAGAGAATCCGGAGAAATCTCTGCATGTAAGCAGCAAGGCTGAAAACCAACATTGAATGCCCGTGACCTTCGACCCCTCAGGCGGCACTGCATTAAAAACTGACATCATTGTGTAAAGGATATTACCAGGTGGGCTCAGGAACACTTGGGAAAACCATCGTCAGTTACCACAGTTCATCGCTACATCTACAAGTGCAAGTTAAAACTCTACCATGCAAAGCCAAAGCCAGATATCAACACCACCCAGAAACGCCACCGGCTTCTCTGGACCCGAGCTCATCTGAGATGGACTGATGCAAAGTGGACAAGTGTGCTGTGGTCTGACAAGTCCACATTTCAAATTGTTTTTGGAAGTCATGGACGTCGTGTCTTCCGGGCTGAGGAGAAAAAGCACCATCCAGATTGTTATCAGCACAAAGTTCAAAAGCCAGCTTCTGTGATGGTATGGGGGTGTGTTAGTGCCCATGGCATCATGGGTAACTTGCACATCTGGGAAGGCACCATTAATGCTGAAAGGTACATACAGGTTTTGGAGCAACATATGCTGCCATCCAAGCGACGTCTTTTTCAGGGACGTCCCTGCTTATTTCAGCAAGACAATGCCAAGCCACATTCTGCACGTGTCACACCAGCGGGGCTTCGTAGTAAAAGAGTGCGGGTACTGGACTGGCCTGCCTGCAGTCCAGACCTGTCTCCCATTGAACATGTGTGGCGCATCATGAAGCGCAAAATACAACAAGGGAGAACCCGGACTGTTGAGCAACTGAAGTCGTACATCAAGCAAGAATGGGAAAGAATTCCACCTACAAAGCTTCAACAAGTAGTGTCCTCAGTTCCCAAACGCTTATTGAGTGTTGTTAAAAGGAAAGGTGGTGTAACACAGTGGTGAACATGCCCCTGTCCCAGCTTCTTTGGAACGTGTTGTAGGCATCAAATTCAAAATGAGTGAATATTTGCAAAAAACAATAAAGTTTATCAGTTTGAACATTAAATATCTTGTCTTTGTAGTGTATTCAACTGAATATAGGTGGAAAAGGATTTGCAAATGATTGTATTCTGTTTTTATTTACGTTTTACACAACGTCCCAACTTCATTGGAATTGGGGTTTGTAAATGGAATATAGTACTTACTGCCGGGCCAACTGGTCCGGGGGGCCCTGGAGGGCCATAGATCTAAAAACGTAAATAGACACACACATATACACACACACACACACACACACACACACACACACACACACATATACACACACACACACAGGGAGCCAAATGAACTTAAAGCACATACAGAAGACTGGCTGGGACTCTAATAAGAAACGGTTAAACGGCTGTTCTTTACCATTTCTGATCTTCCTCCCTCCCCAGACTCGCCTTTAGGACCCTGTGACAACGACGCAAAGAGAAGCAGAAGTTGGCCAAACATTAGCTCAGTACATAAATAATTTAGCAAACACAACAGGAGATAACACAACAGTTCTTGGTCCACCAAGACCAACAGTGAAGACACAGTGTACTCCTTGGTTCCCCATTCTGCCAAGTCACGCAGCAAGCTGCTGTGTGAGGGGCATCATTGCGTACCATTGGGCCTGGTAATCCAATGGGGCCAGGGGCCCCCACAACCCCCTTTTCACCCGTAGGGCCATCTAAACCCTACAGAACAAGGAAGGGGGAGACAGGCGTTATGAGAATTACAGGATTCAGTTCAGCGACTGTGGTTTGAGGACAATATCAATGTCAAAGCAGAATAGAGGATTCAGGAAATTCTGATTTTTGATGAGACTGCGAGGTATTTAATGCCAAAACATTACATTATTTTGCATCTCATGTTGTCTTTGTTTGACATTTCACTGGACCATGGCCAAATTATCTTAGCTGTAGCGGAACAATAAGGGACGCTGCCCATCTTTACTGAACAGATTTAACCAGAAAGCATCAGAATGAGTAAGAACAACAAGACATCTCTGAGTTAATAATCTAACTCATTTAACACTGTTTACTATTAACAGACACAAAGGTACTGCAGAGTATGCCGTCTAAATAGCACCATGGATTCTGTCACACAGGCTCAAACAGAGGACCCTTGCCATGATGAATTCAGTCAAAGACACACTGTCATCCTTTGTGTCCCTTGAAGACTCGCAAGTCTTTAATTAGATAATAAGAAGTTACCCGTAGAGCCCAAGGTCTTCCCTTCCCACTATTTAATGACAGAGGCTGGCTTAAAGCTTTGGTGTGGGAGCCCCAGGCAAAGCTGTGATGTGGTGTGACGTCTGGTTTGGCGGTTGACCCAGTTACTCACAGGTGATCCAGATGGACCTATGTCCCCCTTGTCTCCCTTTGGCCCAGGAAAACCCATAAGGCCACCCTCGCCCCTGGGGCCTTCAGGACCGGCCGGGCCTGCAGGACCGGGCTCTCCTGGTTTTCCTCGTGGTCCCTGCAGATTCACACAATGTCAGTTATCTACAGAAAAAAGCACACTTTGGCAAAAGTTTGTATAAGAAGCACACGATACAAAATTTACTGTGACGTGCCCGAGTGACAGTCTTTGTCCATATCTGTGTAGCCGTGTCGTGTTAAATGTCATGCACATATGTATGTAATGTTTGGTAGTACATGTGTACCCATATCTATTGGTGTGGAGGTATAAATGTGTATGAAGGTGAACGTGACTGTCCTCTAAAAATGTGTCATGAGCTGCTCTCATCTTGGTGCTGTGCTCAACTGACCTGTAGCTTAATTCTTACTCAGACGGGATCCCTTCTTACAAACTTTGAGGTCTGCCAGTTCTACTACTGCTAATACTTTTGGCTGCTCCCGTTAGGGGGCGCCACAGTGGATCATCCGTTTCCATCTCTTCCTGTCCTCTGCATCTTCCTCTGTCACACCAGCCACCTGCATGTCCTCCCTCACTACATCCATAAACCTCCTCTTTGGCCTTCCTCTTCTCCTCTTCCCTGGCAGCTCCATATTCAGCATCCTTCTCCCAGTATACCCAGCATCTCTCCTCCACACATGTCCAAACCATCTCAATCTTGTCTCTCTTGCTTTGTCTCCAAACCGTCCAACCTGAGCTGTCCCTCTAATATACTCGTTCCTAATCCTGTCCTTCTTCGTCACTCCCGATGAAAATCTTATCATCTTCATCTCTGCCACCTCCAGCTCCACCTCCTGTCTTTTCATCAGTGCCACTGTCTCCAAACCATACAACATATTTGGTCTCACAACCATCTTGTAAACCTTCCCTTTAACTCTGGCTGGTACCCTTCTGTCACAAATCACTCCTGACACTCTTCTCCACCCACTCCACCCTGCCTGCACTCTCTTCTTCACCTCTCTTCTGCACTCCCCGTTACTTTGAACAGTTGTTCCCAAGTATTTAAACTCATACGCCTTCGTCACCTCTACTCCTCACCATTCCACTGTCCTCCCTAAGCATGTGGACATCTGAACATCTCACCTACATGTGCTTGTTGAACATCTCATTCCAAAACTAAGGGCATTAATATGGAGTCGTCCCCCCCCCCCTGCTGCTATAACAGCCTCCACTCTTCTGGGAAGGCTTTCCATTAGATTTTGGAACATGGCTGCTGAAATTCACTCCCATTCAGCCACAAGAGCATTAGGGAGGTCCGACACTGATGTTGGGGAAAAGGCCTGGCTAACAGTTGGCCTTCCAATTCATCCCAAAGGTGTTGGAAGAGGTTGAGGTCAGGGCTCTGTGCATGCTGGTCAAGTTGCTCCACACCAAACTCAGTAATCTGTCTTCATGGAGCTCACTTTGTGCACAGGGGCATTGTCTTGCATGTCATTGTATGATGTAGCATTAAGATTCCCCAAAACATGAAAAATAGCCCCAGACCATTATTCCTCCTCCACCAAACATTACAGTTGGCACCATGCATTCGGGCAGGTAGCATTCTCCTGGCATCTGCCAAACCGAGATTGGTTCATCAGACTGCCAGATAGGGAGGCATGAGCCATCACTCAAGAGACAGTTTCTACTGCTCCAGAGTCTAATGGCGGTTTGCTTTACACCACTCCAGCTGATGCTTGGCATTGCAATTGTAGGCTTGTGTGCGTGCGGCTGCTCAGCCATGGAAACCCATTTCAGGAAGCTCACAAACAGTTCTTGTGCTGATGTTTCTTCCAGAGGCAGTTTGGAAGTCACAATAACAGACTTACAGTTGACTAGGGCAGATCTAGCAGGGCAAAAATTTGATGAACTGATGTGTTGGAAAGGTGGCATCCTATGAAAGCGCCACGTTGAAAGTCACTGAGTTTTTCAGTATGACCCATTCTATTGCCAATGATTTCTACCAACGATTATAGCAGCGGTCCCCAACCACCAGGCTGCAAAGCATTTGCTACTTGGCCGCAAGGAAACGATATGATTCAGCAAAATAAAGTTTAAAAAACCTGAATAATAAGAATGTAACATTATAGGCTATTTGTACAGTAATTACACTAAACTTGGCACAGTCTGTCTGTGCTGCACCTTTCCTCACCATTCCCTGTCACGCCACGACAGGATGTGGATACTGATGCCGAACTTGGGTAATGCACCGCATGTGAGGTCATCAGTCGGTCATCGTCCACTTACCTACTCAATGTGTGTTTTGCAACTAGCTAGCTACCATGTTGTAACTAGCTAACTACCATATTGTGTTGCCACTAGCTAGCTACAATGTTGCAACTAGTTAGCTACCATGTTGTGTTGCCACTAGCTAGCTACCACGAGTAGAAACAAACATCGCTTGAGAGTTTCTTTGGCAGGGGTAGGGGAAATAAAAGGTCTGATGACGATGATAACACAGAGACAGCAGAGGCCAAGACTGTAAAAAGAACGAAAGCTTCCCTCAAAAGTAAATACAACACGTCATACCTAAAATATAGCTTTATTGTTACCGATGACTCGTGCGTCATTTCGCAGGGAAACGAGCCCAAATGAAACCGACTGATTCAGTGATATTGGTGAGTTGCAATGGGTTTTTTTGGATTTTTTTTTCACTCTTTTTCTCCCCAATTGCACTTTGTCGAGTACCCCACTCATCCGAGCCATCCCAGTTGTTGCTCCACGCCCTCTGCCGATCCAGGGAGGGCTGCAGACTACCACATGCCTCATCCGATACATGTGGAGTTGCCAGCTGCTTCTTTTCACCTGACAGTGAGGAGTTTCACCAGGGAGACATAGCACGTGGGAGGATCACACTATTCCCCCCAGTTCCCCCTTCCCCCCGAACAGGTGCCCCGACTGACCAGAAGAGGCGCTAGTGCAGCGACCAGGACGCATACCCACATCTGGCTTCCCGCCCGCAGATACGGCCAATTGTGTCTGTAGGGGCGCCCGAGCAAGCCGGAGGTAACACTGGGATTTGATCCGGCGATCCCCATGTTGGTAGGCAACGGAAAAGACCGCCACGCTACCCGGACGCCCGAGTTGCAATGTTTTTTATATGTTCATGTGAGGAAAACATGTGCTGTGTGTTTAATATCCAAATGTTACTTAAATGGTGTGATGAAATTAACTCATAAACCTAACCTATATTCCGGTCATGATTACCCCCCCCCCCGGCCATATAGTGTACATTCATCCAAGAAGGCTACTGTTATGCTATTATTAATTTGCAATGGAAAATAAATAGTTGAAATCTCACTTTCTCCCCATCAAATCCAGCAGGACCAGGCAAACCAACTTCACCCTTTCAATAAAACAAGAGAAATGCATCAGACAAACTCAAAAGATATCTACTGCACTGCATGTGTGAAAGCAAAAGGGGGGAAATATGAGTATCTGCATCTAGAGTATTATGAATCAGAGTTTCAAAATGTACAGAAACTTCACATGTAACAGCTTCTGCTAAAGTAATGAGATAATAAATGCAGTGAATGCCATATCTTGTATCAGTGCCTTGAAATTCATCAAATTCATTTTTTTAGTGAAATACACAGAATCTAATGGTATTTTCCCTATTCCCTATCCTCATTTCAATTCAGTCCGGTCTGTGTATAACTCCTAACATATTGTGTCCAACGGTCTGTTTATACAGTGCCAAAGAATAATTTGTTGTTGACCAATACGTTTTCTATTCCCATTAATTAATCCATCCATTATCCAAACCGCTTATCCTGCTTTCAGGGTCGCGGGGATGCTGCAGCCTATCCCAGCAGGCCGCCAGGCCGTCACAGGGCCCACACACACACACACACACACACACACACACATTCACACCTAGGGACAATCTAGTATGGCCGATTCACCTGACCTACATGTTCCTCCGGGTGCTCCGGTTTCCTCCCACAGTCCAAAGCCATGTAGACCAGGTGTGATTAATTAATTAATTAGGCAGCACGTTGGTGCAGTGGTTAGTGCAGCCACCTCACAGGTAGAAGGTCCTGGGTTTGAGCCCCAGGGTAGTCCAACCTTGGGGGTCGTCCCGGGTCGTCCTCTGTGTGGAGTTTGCATGTTCTCCCCGTGTCTGCGTGGGTTTCCTCCCACAGTCCAAAGACATGTAGGTCAGGTGAATCGGCTGTACTAAATTGTCCCTAGGTGTGAATGTGTGTGTGTGTGTGGGCCCTGTGATGGCGTAGCGGCCTGTCTAGGGTGTCTCCCCGCCTGCCGCCCAATGATTGCTGGGATAGGTAGGATAAGCGGTTTGGATAATGGATGGATAGATTCATTCATTCATTATACCCACTGTTTCCAGTTTACAGTCACAGGGGACAGCAGCCTATCAGCCTACTGGCAGGATCTTGATTTCAGGCCATCTCAGGACATTCATAGAAACATTATAAATCACATTCGCTCATTTAGAGTCACTAAATCACCTAATCTGAATCACTGAACTACTGATAAGAAAGTGGAGCAGCTAGAAGAAACCAACATTAACATGAAGACTTTATGAAATATTCAACACAGAAGAGCTCAAATTATTACCCAGGACCATCTTACTGATCAAGCAACAGTGATAGTGGCTTAAGTCCCATTTCTATTAGTATAAGATTAGATTGGATTCAGTTAGATAGGTTAAGACAAGACAAGACAATATGAGATGAGACAAGATGAGATAATATGGGATAAGATGAGGTAAGATGAGATAAGATAGGATAAGACGAGATGAGGCAAGATGAAATAAGATAGGATAAGATGATATGAGATGAGACAAGATGAGATAAGATGAGATGAGACAAGATGAGATGAGACAAGATGAGACACACTATGTATCGCAGGGTGAAATCCAAGTTGTTTCAGCAGCTGAACAGTACAAACTATACACAGTTGTCATTTAGCGTAAAAAAGCTGTGCAAAATAGGTCTAGTAAATATGTACATGTGCATGCAATTATGTATGTGCAAATACACAGTATGTTTATGCAAGTAAGAAAATATGTACGTACAATTGCATTTTTGTATGTATGTATACAAAGAAATTGTGCAAAAATAAATCTACAACAAATTACATGCCAAATGTATTGATGTAGCAAACACAGCCTATTAACTTTCAACAAGACCAACAGGGTTTATGGACTCACTGAAGTGTTTGGTAGCTGCAGGTAGGAATGACCTTGGCATGGTGGTCCTTGGCTATATCAGCCTGCTATTCTATTCATTTCTATTCTGTTCTGTACAATAAAATCATAAATCATGGGGACCTGTTAATTGCTCTCCTACCTTAGTGCCAGGAGGTCCAGGTAATCCAGGAGGGCCCTGATACAAACAGAGGACAAATCAAATGGACTCAACAGACGCTTGGAAAGCAAGTGTGAGTTTATGCCATCCAACTTAAAGGCACTTACCATTAGAGGTATATTGCGAATATCCTGTGGAAAAATGCTAGATGTTAAAATCCTACACAAGAGTCATTCTGGTATCATTTGATTTTTTTGAGAAGTTGTTCAAATAAAAAAAAAAAACTAAAAAAGAGGGCAATATACATTTTCATTGTTGTGGATTTCTGACTTCCCTGGCTCCCCTGTTGGGCCTGGGGGTCCCTGTAAAGAGAAAGGGCATTTACAGAAACTGTCGCGCATCAACAAATTAAAAATGTAATAACAACTAAGTGTTGTATATGCAAGAAAAATATGTAATTACTGAGCTTTCATCAGAGGCTAGCATACATTTATCCACGTTTACTTACTCTTGGTCCAGCCGGGCCTTCACTACCTGCTTCCCCCTAAAGGTTAAATGAAGGAATGAGATTTAGGACTATTTTTGTGCTGCCACAGAGCCAGCGGAGGTGCAAACGCAGGTGATTTCCTTGAGTGCAATGTGAATTTTTCCCAGGATCTGCCTGTGCCGGATGGGTGTGGTGGTGCAGCTGGAGGTTTGTTAATACAGATCCCTGACACGGTACAATTTTGGTGTCCATTTAGGCTTGCAATTGTGCTTATGCCCCACTGGCTCAGACCACATCTAAGTGCAGAGGCAGGTGCACTGAGCTGTTTTCCTGCAGCAGAACAGGTGCAGGCATACAGGAACACACATCCAAGTATGTTCTAATCGATGTGAGCCTACGCATTTCCCCCTGCTGAAATACACCTTTAAAACAGTAGCAACAACTAACTGAATGCAGTGTTCTGAATGAGTTAGTCAGAAAAATAAGTCGCTATGTGGCCATTAAAGTTGATGTGAATTGAAGAATTTGCACTCACGAGGCACGGAAAATTCAATATAACTTGACAAAGTGAATGTCTGTGTGGTCCAGACAGATGGATCCATAAGTACAAACTGTCTGTACTAGAGCCCTTGGAATGGGGGTAAATTCTACTACCAATACAGTGAGCAGAACGGGATGGGACAGGACAGGACAATCCACTCCATGTGATCGTACATGTGTACCCATAACTACGTAACTGTGTGGCAGTCAGGTTGGACGCCACACGACAGTGTCCAGTGTCAGTCTCTGGTGTGTGCACAACATTACAACACGGAAGTCAATATGTGAGTTATGTAAGCCATGCTGTTTCATGAGCTTCTTGTCTGCTGCTTCAAATATACGTACATCTTCTTTTCTCACAATCTATAGGAATTGAGGTTATAATGGGAAGAAGGTGAGGGTACAGGGAATGAATTTGCCACCTCCTGAATTACATCCATTATCCGAACTGCTTAGCCTGCTCTCAGGGTTGCGGGGATGCTGGAGCCTATCCCAGCAGTCATTGGGCGGCAGGCAGGGAGACATCCTGGACAGGCCACCAGGCCATCACAGGGCCCACACACACACACACGCACATTCACACCTAGGGACAATTTAGTATGGCCGGTACACCTGACCTACATGTCTTTGGACTGTGGGAGGAAACCGGAGACCCCGGCGGAAACTCATGCAGACACGGAGGGAACATGCAAACTCCACACAGAAGACGACCTGGGATGACTCCCTAGGTTGGACTACCCAGGGGCTTGAACCCAGGACCTTCTTGCTGTGAGTCCACTGTGCTACCCAAAACTCCTGAATTCATTCATCAATATATCTTAATGCAGAGCAGATGTCACACACGTCCCTCTTCATCCATCAGGAACATGGCAATATGCTGTGCCACAGCAAATATAAATGTCTGACAGGAGCTGATTTGATTGGCCAAGTTGAAGCCTAAATCTACCTGCCTGATGTATATACCTGTATATGATGTATTATGATGTATATGATGGTGTATGATGTATTCATCCTACAGGCTCTTTCTCTACTGGACCGTGCTGGTCACCAAATTACCAAAAATATATTTGGCATGCCCGTGAGTGCCTGCGCTTGCACCTGCACCCAGTTTCAGGAAAATACAGCCCAAAGAGTTACACTGGTCTTAATCAAGGAGCTATCGTCTGAGGACAGTTCTACTTGAAAGGCAGTGTAAGGTCAGGTATTAAAAACATCATCTCATCTTACCTTGCTTCCCTGGTCACCTTTTTCTCCCTGTAAAATAAAGATCATGTTGTGAGCTGTATGAATATGACTTAGCTACCACACAACAACAGGTCAGACTACTGCTTTGGTGTAAAGTTCAAACCTGCTACAGGATGGGTGCATTAAAACAGAGGATTGTTAGCACACACCCATTTAAACACGTATGCATTCAAATGAAGCCGTGAGTGATGAATAGCATTTTGTCCTTCAAACTGTTATACCTTAGGTCCGACTAGGCCTGGGAGTCCTGGTGCGCCGGGTTCACCTTTAATCACTTGGCCTACCATGCTCGGGTCCCCTTTTTCACCCTGAGGGGCACACAGAATTCCTTGTCAACATTATGGTGTTGGACACACTGCTGAAAAAACAGCCACACACACACACACACACACACACACACACACACACGCAGTCTTCTGAGAGGCGCTGCATGTTATTATTGTGAATCTCTGAATAGAGCGACCATTCACACAGTTCACAAAGAATGAACCGTGCTCTTTTGTGCAATGGCAAGCACCAAAACAGACTCCACATGCATCCTCATGGATCATGGGTCATGCTTTAAGGATGAAGAATAAAGCCATTCTTCTTTCATTTATTGGCTAACACAGTATCCAAGAAAAGAAGTGTTAGAAATGGACTTTCCTTCAAGGCCACCAAATGAGACTGCAAACATCCCTCCCCCACACACACACACACACACACATGTATATGTATATATATGTATATATATATAGAGAGAGAGAGAGAGGGAGAGAGAGAGAGAGAGGGAGAGAGAGAGAGAGAGAGAGCGAGAGAGAGAGAGAGAGACCGCAAACATCACACACACACACTACATATATGTTTGTGTGTGTGTGTATATATATATATATATATATATATATATATATATATATATATATATATATATATATATATATATATATATATATATATATATACTTAGCACAAAAAGTAAGGAGATGTGTGTTTGGTAGATTATTTCTTTGTTGTAACAATGCTTCTTGGCAATAAATCCTATACCGTTGGAAAGCCTGTTTATTTCCCTTTTAAATGGGGCCACATTTGTAAGGAACATGCATTTGTGGGATGAGCAGCAGAGCTGAGTATTTGGGTTGTGCCCATGAAAAATGTGCCAAATCTTCTCTGCCAATGCCAAACAGCTTATTTTGCTGCTGCTATTGACTCTTGTTTTGAGCTTCTGGTACCCCAGGTGCTGACAATCAGCTGCCTGATATAAGATTAATTGCCAAGAAGCCTCGTTACAACAAAGAAATAATCTACCAAACACACATTTCCTTAATTTTTGTGCTAAGTATACAGTATATATATATACATACACACACACACACACACACACACATATATATACCCACACATACATACATACCTATATATATACACACACACACACACACACATATATATATGTAGAGTGTGTGTATGTGTGTGTACAGTTCAGCACTACATCACTGCAGAAGCACACAATATCTGGTGTTAGATGGCACTCATTAGACGGGATGACTTGATGCTGGCTAATTTATAACAGCTATTATAAACAAAAAAGCAAACCAATAAAAGACACTCAAGCAGTCAAAATCACAAGCCATGATGAGATGAAGGGCCAACTTTACAGAGGCACCACGGCAACGAGGATGACTGACAGCAGGGTGGACAGAAAAAACGATTAAGATTTCCATTCCATGTCCCGCCTACCCTGTAGCCCCGCTTGCCAGGAATGCCCGGGGTACCAGGGATGCCAGGCTGGCCCTTTCCAGTGGAAGGAAGATTGGCATTATGATAAACTGATTGGAATTATTGTATGATGACATAATGATGACACAATTCAACAAGCCTGTTTACCTTTCGCCCAGGAGCACCTGGAAAGCTCGGTTCTCCCTGCAGCAGCAAGCAGTCAAAGGTGAGGAGAAAAGGAGAAGTGGAAGGAGAGGAGACGTGATAACAGGGAAATGTTTCAGTTTTAAGATACAGAAGAAAAGCTGCGATACGTCTCCTGTTGTAACGCTCAGACCGTGCAGGCAGTCACATGCAAGTTCACACAGAAAAAGCTAGCATGAGTTTAAAGCATCTAATTTATATTAGAAACTGCCAGAGCTTTTTGTGATATATGTATTTATGTGAACTAATATATAATATGTAACCCACTCACTGAGGATTTTGATTTTTTTTATTTATTTTGATACACTTTAATGATCCCCATAGGGAAATTACGCTCTGCATTTAAGCCATCCTAGCTGTGTAGCTAGGAGCAGTGGGCAGCCGCCAAGCAGCGCCCAGGGACCTACTTCAGTTCGTCTTGCCATGCCTCAATCAGGGGCACAGACAGGAATATTAACCCTACCATGCATGTCTTTTTGATGGTGGGGGAAACTGGAGCACCCAGACAAAACTCACTGCAGACATGGGGAGAACATGCAAACTCCACACAGAGGACAACCTGGGATGACCCCCAAGGTTGGACAACCCCAGGGTTCGAACCCAGGACCTTCTTGCTGTGAGGAGGCCGTGCTAACCACTGCGCCGCCCAAACTGCACAATCCAGTGCATTCTTAATGCTGGTCCCATGTCCGGATAAATTGAGAGGGTTGCATCAGGGAGGGCAGCCGGTGTTAAACCTTTGCCAAATCAAATATGCAGATCATAAATCAGATTTCCGTACCAGATCGGTCAAGGTTGTTGGCTAGCAGGGTGCCAGCGGAAACTATGCTACTGTTGGGTGAAGGAGGAGAGGGAGAAGGCATGTCTAGAGGCAACAGGAGAGGAGGAAGGGTAGAGTGTGGAGGTGAGAGTTGGAACTCTGAATGTTGGCACTATGACTGGTAAAGGGAGAGAGCTGGTTGATATGATGGAGAGAAGGAAGGTAGTGTGTCTGCAAGAGACCAAGACCAGGCACATCGGAGGAGGGTTTAAACTCTTCTAGCATAGTGCGGATGGGAGGAGAAATGGGGTAGGGGTAATTCTGAAGGATGAGTATGTCAAGAGTGTGTTGGGGGTGTGGAGAGTGTCGGACAGAGTGATGAGTATGAAGCCAGAAATTGAAGGGTTGGATGATGAATGTTATCAGTGCATATGCCCCACAAGTTGGGTGTGAGATGGAAGAGAAAGAAGAATTCTGGAATGAATTGGATGACGTGGTGGAGAATGTACCCAAGGAGGAGAGAGTGGTGATGGGAGCAGACTTCAATGGACATGTTGGTGAAGGAAACAGAGGTGATGGGTAGATATAGTGTCAAGGACAGAAATGTGGAAGGACAGATGGTGGTGGATTTTGTGAAAAGGATGGAAATGGCTGTGGTGAATACATATTTCAAGAAGAGGGAGGAACACAGGGTGACGTACAAGAGTGTAGGAAAGTGTACACACAGGTGGATTATATTTTATATATTGGGCACAGTCTTAAAGGGATTGGAGACTCCAAGGTAGTGACAGGGGAGAACATAGCTAGGCAGCATCAGATGGTGGTCTGTAGGGTGACTTTGGAGACCAAGAAGAGGAACAGAGTGAAGGCACAGCCACGGATCAAATGGTGGAAGTTGAAGAAGGAAGACTGTTGTGTGGGGTTCAGGGAGGAGTTAAGACAGGCACTGGGTGGTAGTGACGAGTTCCCAGATGGCTTGGCAGGCACTGCAGAAATAGTGAGGGAGACAGCTAGGAAGGTACTGGGTGTGTCATCAGGACAGAGGAAAGAAGACAAGGAGACTTGGTGGTGGAATGAGGAAGTACAGCAAAGTATACAGAGGAAGAGGTTGGCGAAGAAGAAGTGGGATAGTCAGAGAGATGAAGAAAGTAGACAGGAGTACAAGGAGATGCAGCGTAAAGCAAAGAGAGAGGTGGCAAAGGCAAAGGAAAAGGTGTATGGTGAGTTGTATGAGAGGTTGGACACTAAGGAAGGAGAAAAGGACTTGTACCGAGTGGCTAAACAGAGTCCAGATGACATACCTGTGAAGGCATGGAGATGTTTAGGGAAGATGGAGGAGGAGGACTTTTTAATTGGATTGTTTAACACAATCTTGGAAAGTGAGAGGATGCCTGAGGAGTGGAGAAGAAGCATACTGGTACCGATTTTCAAGAATAAGGGTGATGTGCAGAACTGTAACAATTACAGAAGTATAAAGTTGATCAGCCACAGCATGAAGATATGGGAAAGAGTAATAGAAGCTAGGTTAAGAGGAGAGGCGACGATTAGCGAGCAGCAGTATGGTTTCATGCCATGAAAGAGCACCACAGATGTGATGTTTGCTTTGAGAATGTTGATGGAGAAGTATAGAGAAGGTCAGAAGGAGTCACATTGTATCTTTGTAGATTTAGAGAAAGCATATGACAGGGTGCCGAGAGAGGAGGTGTGGTATTGTATGAGGAAGTCAGGAGTTGCAGAGAAGTATGTAGGAGTTGTGCAGGATATGTATGAGGGCCATGTGACAGTAATAAGGTGTGCGGTTGGAACGACAGATGGGTTCAAGGTGGAGGTGGGATTACATCAAGGATCGGCTCATTCTTGTTTGCAATGGTGATGGACAGGTTGACAGATGAGATCAGGCAGGAGTCTCCGTGGACTGTGATGTTTGCGGATGACATTGTGATCTGTAGTGAGAGTAGGGTACAGGTGGAGGAGAGCCTGGAGAGGTGGAGGTATGCACTGGAGAGAAGAGGAATTAAAGTCAGTAGGAGCAAGACGGAATACCTATGCATAAATGAGAGGGAGGACAGTGGAATGGTGAGGATGCAAGGAGTAGAGGTGATGAAGGTGGATGAGTTTAAATACTTGGGGTCAACTGTACAAAGTAACGGGGAGTGCAGAAGAGAGGTGAAGAAGAGAGCGCATGCAGAGTGGAGTGGGTGGAGAAGAGTGTCTGGAGTCATTTGCGACAGAAGGGTACCAGTAAGAGCGGAAGATCTGCTGTGGCGCCCGCTAACAGGAGCAGCCAAAAGTAGTAGTAATAGATGTGTACTAATATATATGTTTTCTAGATCTTCAGCATTTGCATCTGATGATGCTGTGGTTCACATATCTAATATAACCTTATCAAAATGTAATTCTCTAGTGTATATTTGGTAACAAGTTCTATGAGGATTGCATCTATAATGCCCTATAAGCATCTATAATGCTCTATAATGCCCTATAAGCATCTATAACACCCATACTTTCCTATAAGACTGTGAAATAGCACTGAAGTGTCATTATGCAGCTCTACAAAACTTCAGTAAAACAAGTTGGCTATGATGCATTATGACATTTGACAGATAAACAGGGTAATGATGACATATTTATTATGCATAAATCCGTTTTAAATTGACATAATGTACCATAAATATGGTTATGAGGTGTTGTCAGGGTATATATATGGTTATAATGGATCTTACAGTGACTTATAGCTACACTTATAGGGCGTTATAGAGGCTTATAGGGCGTTATCGATGCAAGTTTCACAGAAAGTGTTACCGTATATTTTTCTGATGGATGTGCTTTACTCTAAAGGTAGATCTGTGGATGTGAATAGCATGAATTATGAATGATGCAACTGTTATTGATTAAGCTAATATGTTGCATCATTACTCAATTATCATCGCCTGATAAGTAACTTCTCCTAGATATACGTGATGGGTATTTGTATCGGAATTGTAAGACACTGATGATGGTCATACTGGCCAAAATGTCTGTCTCCTTGGCAATTATTTTGCACTTTTGCACAGACACTTTGTATTGCATCATGCAAAAATTTAAAACAAAAATTTTTTGTCATGGGATGAACATTTACGCCTTTTTCCGCAGTGTGAGGGCCGCTGTATCACAATCTGTCACAAACGAGCATCTGTTGAGAGCCAGCCGTAAGATAAATGGTGAATCCCATGAAACAGGTTGTTATTATAAATAACACAAAACACACTTGAATAATTTTCCGTGGATTTGCGCCGCTCTTCAATTAGGCCAGATTAATGAGTAGATAATCTAGAGAGGATGTAGAGTCACAGCTGTGGCCACAGACACCACGCAAAAAAAAAAAAAAAAAAAAAGGGCAAAAAACCCTCATCATAGGGAGACTAAAGTGACATGCCATCCTATCCATACCAGACCGGCTGCAGGGCCACATAGGCATAAATTCAGTTGAACAAATTTGTCATTGATGGCTGGTCCTCATGTTGTGTTCACAAGATAGAATTAGATGGACTGTTCACCACCCACATTGAACCAGGCCGCCTTTGGATTTTATCATAATATATTTTAAAATACCCAGTACATCTTATCCATCCATCCATCCATTATCCCAACCGCTTATCCTGCTCTCAGGGTCTCGGGAATGCTGGAGCCTATCCCTGCAGTCATTGGGTGGCAGGTGGGGACACATCCTGGACAGGCCACCAGGCCATCACAGCCCCCACCCCCACCCCCCCACACACACACACACACACATTCACACCTAGGGACAACTCAGTACGGCTGACTCACCTGACTGACCAACATGTCTTTGGACTGTGGGAGAAAACCCACGCAGACACGGGGAGAACATGCAAACTCCACACAGAGGTTGACCCGGGACAACCCCCAAGATTGGACTACCTCAGGGCTCGAATCCAGGACCTTCTTGCTGTGAGGTGACCGTGCTAACCACTGTGCCACCGTACCTATTAATCAGCTTTCAAACCACACCTGAGCAATCAATCAGCATTGAAGTTTACTTAAGCGACTCCAATGAACAGGGCTAGTGGCACTTGAACACTTGATTGAGAGGGACTACTCTTGAATTCTTGGTAAGAAGTAATTTTATCATGCCAAAAAGTAAAGAAATCAGTCTGGAACGCAGAAAGAAGCTAGTGGATGCTCATCTCAAGGGGGAAGGCTATACTGCCATTTCCAAGCATTCCACAGTGTCTAGAACAGCTGTACGTTGCATCATTGCAAAGCACAAGGAGACAAATTGTGTTAGAAACAAACCTGGGCCTGGTCGAAAGTGCAAGATTTCAAAAACTTTGGAGAGGAAAATAGTCAGAGATGTCAACAACAATCCCCGGATCTCTGCCAAGATGAGTGTTTCTGAACTGGCCTCTTCTGGACTTGATGTTTCAAGGAAGACTGTTGTGAGGGCTCTTCATCGTGGTGGGCTTCGAGGTCATCGTCCAAGAAAAACTCCACTGCTCACACAGCGGCACATCAGAGCCAGACTGAAGTTTGCCCGTGAACATTTGAAACGTGGGCATGAGTTTTGGAAGTCTGTCCTTTGGTCTGATGAGACTAAACTTGAGCTGTTTGGGCACATGGGTGGTGCTTTTGTTTGGTGACGGAGGGGCGAGGCCTCCAACCCTAAAAACACAGTTGTCCCAGTTAAACATGGTGGTGGGAGCTTAATGCTGTGGGGCTGTTTTGCTGCTTCAGGCACAGGGAACCTTGTTCGGGTGCAAGGGATCATGAAGAAGATTATGTTGACATTTTGAGGGTAATGTAAAGAAATCTGCTGCCAGTCTAGCTTTAGGTCGCTGCTGGGTCTTCCAGCAAGACAATGACCCGAAGCATACATCCAAGTTGGTCCAAAACTTTTTGAAGGACACCAAAACCAAGGTCCTGGAGTGGCCCTCTCAGAGCCCAGATCTCAATCTTATTGAGAATCTGTGGCGGGAGCTCAAGGTTAATGGCCATGCTGGAAAACCACACAATTTGGATGAGCTGGAACAATATGCCATGGAAGAATGGGCTGAGATCCCTCAAGAGACATGTGCCAACCTAGTTAGGAACCACCATAAGAGGTTGTTGTCAGTTGTGAGTAAGAAAGGTTACACTATTGACTATTAATTGTCAGAGGGCTAATCATTTTGGCCCTGTCATTTTTGTTTTTCTTGTTTCAATTCAGTGCATCAGTAAAATATCTTAATCAAGCTTAGTGGAGATTTTGTCTTTGTTCTTTTGGAAGCAATTAAACTATAAACACTTTCCATGGAAAAGTTAAGGATTTTGTTTGATTTCATAAAGGGGGCTAATAATTTTGACCTTAACTGTATGTTATTTAAAACGGGTAATTTTCTGAACTAGCATACTGTCTGACTTCTCAATTCCACCTTCTCATGACTTCAGATGTATTCTGGTCTTTGCACTCGGTTGAGTTACGCAGGTCTTCAGCGAATCGAGCTGCACAAGTTTAAACTAATCTATTCTCACTTTGCACATCAGATATGGGTACTCAGGAACGTGGCTACCTCACACACATGTTTAAACCTGCACTTCTGCCCATCGCTGGGCTGAAAAACTGGACAATTAGCCTTGAATGTATTTTTCTAACTCCAAAAAGTAAAGAAAAATAAAATGGTACTGATGTCATGGTGAGATCTCTGCTGTTGGGACTCCAGCAGTGGTACAGCTGACCATCTCCTTTGGGGCTGAAAAAGCACACAGAGATTGTGGTTCCATCTTCCTTCATCTACAACTACAGGACTAATACCAGTATTTCTGAATGGAGTGTGTAACGGGTTTGAGGGTTGTGTCAGAGAGAGAGAGAGAGAGAGAGAGAGAGAGAGAGAGAGAGAGAGAGAGAGAGAGAGAGAGAGAGAGAGAGAGAGAGAGAGAGAGAGAGAGAGAGAGAGAGAGAGAGAGAGAGAGAGAGAGAGAGAGAGAGAGAGAGAGAGAGAGAGAGAGAGAGAGAGAGAGAGAGAGAGAGAGAGAGAGAGAGAGAGAGAGAAATGGGAGAGAGAGTAATCGTAGGTACGTTTTCAAGGACATTTTCCATGACTATTGCATGGATATTATGACAAGAAGGTCACAGAAGGTCATATCATCATTATTATTATTATCGTTGATGGACTAGCGGCTTGTCCAGGGTGTCTCCCTGCCTGCCGCCCAATGACTGCTGGGATAGGCTCCAGCATCCCGTGACCCCAATTGGGATAAGTGGCTTGGATAATGGATGGATGGATTACACAGTCCAGAGAGTGTCAAGACTTGCACTGACAGTCCTGAATAATAACAATAATTTATTATTATTCAGGAATATCAGTAAAAGTCTCGACAGTCTATAAATGGACTGTGTAACTTCTAGCTGCTCAATGAACATACCCTAAAAACACAAAAATATGCTAAAAATACACCATCTCAGCAGGTCAAATTGTTATTTTTAACTTAACGTTACAAACTGTCCATGACTTCAATAATATTTCTGGGATATTTGACCAATTTTATCATTTTCCAGGCATGTTCCATGACTGAAAGTTAGTGCATGAACTTCCAGGTTTTGCAGGATACGTGGGAGCAGTGTTGCATTGTGCTTGTGGTGTGTGTGGTTGTGTGGGAGGATGTGTGTGATCACAGCAGATAGGCCTGACATGAACACTCTTCTGCCAGGCCGGTGGAGAGGTGGAGACAGGTGGTGCTGTGGCAGACGAGGATGTCTAATGCCATGTGGACATTTCTGGACAGACGGAAGCTGAAGCACCTCGTCCCCATCACGGCCCCGCGACATCACAGCGTACACATGACCAACACACTGCTTAGCAAGGGGCTAAATGAGACAAATGTGAGCCAGCAGTCATGTTCGGCTCATATGACCTGACAGAAAACAAAATCTTATCAGGTCCGCTTTTTTTACGACTACTTCTGAGAAACATTCTAGCGCAACAGACACATGATATAAGTAAGTCTGACTGAATGACGTTTTGGGCGGCTGCCTTATGTTCATCTCTGAAATTAGCCGAATCATTGCTAGAGTGATAACTTCTATGCAAAGTTACTGTTATTAAATTCTGAGACGACAGACGGACAGCTGGTTGTCAGCTGGTCACCAGTAGCGTTCACTAAAGAAAAAAACACTCTTGTTTCTTGACAAGTTGGTACCTACAGACAGACATCCGTCACCACCAGACTCCAGCTGCTTTCCTCTTTGACTCTGATTTAAACGGAGTCTGTGGAAGGCAGAGAGCCTCATCACTAAGCCTGAAAACTTCAGCTCTGGCAAAGCCAACTTCCTGACATTCCTCCGTTTCCTGGCACACAATCTGCCTGCCAGGACAGCCAATGGGCTGCTTTCATTCTCTCTTCCTGTCTGAAGGGCCCATGACTGTGGCCGTAAGGGCAGTGAAACCAAACACAGAAACAAGAGGACGGCGGGTAGAGAGGCACATCAGCCAGCCCTCGCAGGCCTCATAGGGCTGCCCCGTGTGGTCATGATGGGCTGGTTCAACACGTCTGCTCTGCTTCCTCTGCGGCCACGCATCAGTCTGCAACCTGCTGGCTGCTTCAGCCTGGAACCGGTTAAATCTACAGCAAGGCTGTCCTTTGCGGCCTGCACCATGTAGGTATTAAAGTGACTTATGCCACCAAGACTCTACCCGTTCCATATCATTTGAGTTTAGTGGAGGAAACGTCAGCGAGCTTTTTGAGATTATAACGGGTGGAGTCCCCCCGGGTCACAAACCTCAAATCCTTCAGTGACCATAACATAACTTTGAAGGATCGGCCTGCAAAAGTACTTGGTCTTTATTATAAAACACTAAAAGCTTTTCCAGCTTACCGTTTCCCGTGGATACCACCAGTACGCACTTTCCTTGAAGTCTCTCGTTTTTCTTTTTTTCTGACTTTTCTTCCCCCTTTCTCTGATCTGTCTGTTTTGCAGGGCTTAATGCGGAAAACACACGCCGGCTGCTGTTGCTGCTGCGGTGCTACCGTGGCAACAGCAGCGTTTGCCATGGTTACGGGTCAGCCGGGCTACTCCTGGGAGGCAGTTTGTCAGGTGAGGAGCAGAGAGGTAGAGAAATATGTCCTCTATTCCACACTGATGAGGATATATACCATATCCACATCCCCATACTGCATACATTTACAAAGGGCAGCATCAGTGATCAATACTTACTGTATTTGGTGGCAGGAATATACTGTACATGAAAGATAGCCAGTCCTTACCATGACCAGAAATCACTTTAGCTTTTAGCACACGCTTATCTAAAGTGACTTCCATCCATCCATCCACCCATCCATTATCCCAACCGCTTATCCTGCTCTCTGGGTCGTGGGGATGCTGACGCCTATCCCAGCAGTCATTGGGCAGCAGGCAGGGAGACACCCTGGACAGGCTGCCAGACCATCACACAGGGCCGAAACACACACACACACACACTCACACACACTCACACACACACACACACACACACACACACACACACACACACACACACACACACACACACACACACACACACACACACACACACACCTAGGGACAATTTAGTATGGCCGATTCACCTGACCTTCATGTCTTTGGACTGTGGGAGGAAACCAGAGCCCCCGGAGGAGAACATGCAAAATCCACACAGAGGACGACCCCCCCCCCCAAGGTTGGACTACCCCGGGGCTCGAACCCAGGACCTTCTTGCTATGAGGCAACCGCACTAACCGCTATGCCACCGTGCTGCTCTAAAGTGACTTAAGAGTCAGAAATTAGTACATAGATCCAAATGTAACCAACTGGCATCATAGAGCGGTTCATCCTTATCATCATAGTTGTACTATATAAAGTAGCAGTAATAGTACATTTGTTACAAAGTGATGATATGATGGGGTGTGTGTCGTGTCAAGGGCATTAGAATAAGTGTGTCTTGGCTCATCAACAGATGGTGAACAGCAGAATCAAGTAAATTAATATAGTTTCTCACTTGAGTACAGAAACTGGTCTTAAAGGCAGAAGTACACGCGGTCAGTACTTCAACCAGAGTGTGCATGATCCCAGTTGCTTATGCTGAACGACAGACGTAAGAGCTCTTCTGTCCATAAGGAGAAAGGCAGCTGTCTGAATGTTTAGTTGGACTTCAAAGCTTGTTAGAAAATGAGCACAAAACAACAAACGTGTTGCACACATATAGGCCAGTGTCTCTGGGGCAGACGCCGATTAGGATTGTGCCTAAATTCACTCCAGCATCGGCAGCATCGATACACTTGATATGCAAATCAGAAAACATCACTCGTGCAATGTGAAAAAGAACTTTTGACTTTTCAGTATACCTTCTCTCCTCTCTCTCCAGGGAAACCCCTCCTTCCTTCGCCTCCCTACAAAATGGATGGCATCATCAATTTAAGTAAAAACTAACTGGGACAAAAAGCAAGCATGCCGTCTCCGCCGGGGTAAATTCAGTGAACGGGCCCTGGCTGAAGCAAGGAGGAGCTGCTGCTTCATTTACACAGACGTGGATGAAGGTCACGTACACCCCCTGTTTTACAGAGGACACACGGGCTGCTTGGCACAAAGCCTCCCACAATGCTGGTCCTTGGACTGGAGAGGTAAGTTTGGTGGAAATGACTATTCCATCAAACAGGAACCAGTGGGGAATTAAAACAGGACAGGGCTCGGGTGTGACGGGCTGTTTTCTGAAGTGTGCTGATGTCTGGCCCAGACCTGGCAACCGCCTGCCTGTCTGTCCGTCTGCCTGTCCACATCCAGAGTTTAAGAGACATCAGAGACTTTATTCCGGACCTTGGCTCTAAATAGCAGCCACAACGTCAGACCACACAACATCAATCACAGATCATTTTGGTCTGTTTGCCATGAGAGACAAGTGTGTTTATTTGCAAACCAGACGAATGTGAGGCCTGGTATGATGTGCAGCGTGGTCCGGCTGTGGGTCTGCACCAGGGGGACCATGCTGTGGGTCTGCATCAGGACCACGTTGTGTGTCTGCAGAAGGGGGACCACACTGTGGGTCTGCAGCAGGGGGACCACGCTGTGTGTCTGCAGCAAGGGGACCACGCTGTGGGTCTGCATCAGGACCACGTTGTGTGTCTGCAGCAGGGGGACCACACTGTGTGTCTGCAGCAAGAGGACCACGCTGTGGGTCTGCATCAGGACCACGTTGTGTGTCTGCAGCAGGGGGACCACACTGTGGGTCTGCAGCAGGGGGACCACGCTGTGTGTCTGCAGCAAGGGGACCATGCTGTGGGTCTGCATCAGGACCACGTTGCGTGTCTGCAGCAGGGGGACCACGCTGTGGGTCTGCATCAGGACCACGTTGTGTGTCTGCAGCAGGGGGACCACACTGTGGGTCTGCAGCAGGGGGACCACGCTGTGTGTCTGCAGCAAGGGGACCATGCTGTCAGTCTGCATCAGGACCACGTTGTGTGTCTGCAGCAGGGGGACCACACTGTGTGTCTGCAGCAGTGGGACCACACTGTGTGTCTGCAGCAAGGGGACCACGCTGTGGGTCTGCATCAGGACCACGTTGTGTGTCTGCAGCAGGGGGACCACACTGTGGGTCTGCAGCAGGGGGAACACGCTGTGGGTCTGCAGCAAGGGGACCATGCTGTCAGTCTGCATCAGGACCACGTTGTGTCTGCAGCAGGGGGACCACACTGTGGGTCTGCAGGAGGACTACGCTGTGTGTCTGCACCGGGAGACCATTAAGGGACAGCAGGGGGGAGAGATGCACATTTATTTATTTATTTGGTGATCAAATACAATTTTGTAATATCGAGAGTAAAAAAATCCTACAAAAGAATGATGTGTAATGCTGACATGTCTCGTCTGTTTCACCTGGTCCTCAGTGATGAACAACTTAGACAGGATTGTTAAGTGTCTCACGCTTTGACAGACAATGAGATATTACTAATTATTTATTTAGTGGGTCCTGAAGCAAGGTATGAAGACGTTTGGGAGCCCCTGATTTCTTGTACTATGTGAGCCCTTCCTCTGGCTTCTTTGGGGGAGTTCAAAGGTCACTGAGAGATGCTTAAACTCTACCACACCCTTCCATAATTCACAATATAACCACGACATCATGCTTTGGTGACGGATGTGATGTACATCATATTTTGGTGAAGGATGTGAGGTACATCAGATTTTTGTGAAGGATGTGAGGTACATCAGATTTTTGTGAAGGATGTGAGGTACATCAGATTTTGGTGAAGGATGTGAGGTAGATCAGATTTTTGTGAAGGATGTGAGGTACATCAGATTTTGGTGAAGGATGTGAGGTACATCAGATTTTGGTGAAGGATGTGAGGTACACTACCGTTCAAAAGTTTGGGAT
The DNA here is from genome assembly GCF_029633865.1 of Lampris incognitus. Taxonomy (NCBI): domain Eukaryota; kingdom Metazoa; phylum Chordata; class Actinopteri; order Lampriformes; family Lampridae; genus Lampris; species Lampris incognitus. Next base: position 50,806,005 of record NC_079223.1, on the reverse strand, counting down.
CACCCAAACAATTTTGTGTTTTCCATGAAAAGTCACACTTATTCACCACCATATGTTGTGAAATGAATAGAAAATAGAGTCAAGACATTGACAAGGTTAGAAATAATGATTTGTATTTGAAATAAGATTTTTTTTACATCAAACTTTGCTTTCGTCAAAGAATCCTCCATTTGCAGCAATTACAGCATTGCAGACCTTTGGCATTCTAGCTGTTAATTTGTTGAGGTAATCTGGAGAAATTGCACCCCACGCTTCCAGAAGCAGCTCCCACAAGTTGGATTGGTTGGATGGGCACTTCTTTGAGCAGATTGAGTTTCTGGAGCATCACATTTGTGGGGTCAATTAAACGCTCAAAATGGCCAGAAAAAGAGAACTTTCATCTGAAACTCGACAGTCTATTCTTGTTCTTAGAAATGAAGGCTATTCCATGCGAGAAATTGCTAAGAAATTGAAGATTTCCTACACCGGTGTGTACTACTCCCTTCAGAGGACAGCACAAACAGGCTCTAACCAGAGTAGAAAAAGAAGTGGGAGGCCGCGTTGCACAACTGAGCAAGAAGATAAGTACATTAGAGTCTCTAGTTTGAGAAACAGACGCCTCACAGGTCCCCAACTGGCATCTTCATTAAATAGTACCTGTTAGAGCCTGTTTGTGCTGTCCTCTGAAGGGAGTAGTACACACCGGTGTAGGAAATCTTCAATTTCTTAGCAATTTCTCGCATGGAATAGCCTTCATTTCTAAGAACAAGAATAGACTGTCGAGTTTCAGATGAAAGTTCTCTTTTTCTGGCCATTTTGAGCGTTTAATTGACCCCACAAATGTGATGCTCCAGAAACTCAATCTGCTCAAAGAAGTGCCCATCCAACCAATCCAACTTGTGGGAGCTGCTTCTGGAAGCGTGGGGTGCAATTTCTCCAGATTACCTCAACAAATTAACAGCTAGAATGCCAAAGGTCTGCAATGCTGTAATTGCTGCAAATGGAGGATTCTTTGACGAAAGCAAAGTTTGATGTAAAAAAAATCTTATTTCAAATACAAATCATTATTTCTAACCTTGTCAATGTCTTGACTCTATTTTCTATTCATTTCACAACATATGGTGGTGAATAAGTGTGACTTTTCATGGAAAACACGAAATTGTTTGGGTGATCCCAAACTTTTGAACGGTAGTGTACATCAGATTTTGGTGAAGGATATGAGGTACATCAGATTTTTGTGAAGGATGTGAGGTACATCAGATTTTTGTGAAGGATGTGAGGTACATCAGATTTCGGTGAAGGATGTGAGGTAGATCAGATTTTTGTGAAGGATGTGAGGTACATCAGATGAAAAGAAAAAGAACTTGCAGTGCTTTATACATGTGACGGTACATGTAGAGTGAAAGTATGAAGTAAATAAAGTGTCTGAGCAGCGGGTATATGAGCTTACCTTCATTCCATGGTCTCCCTTCAATCCCTATCAGAGTAGGACAAAGAGAAAGACAGTGGTCCATAAGAAAGCGTGTTGTTAGTGTCACCCGACCACAGATTAAATGGTAGACTCACAGTCACACAAACAGCAGCAGTGAGTGACCTTGTGAGGGTTTCACAGCCATCATAACAGTCCACTAGATGGCGCAAAAAGACCTTGTAAACACCAGTTACAAACTGGGCTCAGGTGTTCATGGAGATGCAAGGTGGATTTACTAATCCAGAGATTAATTTGGTTTATGATCGGGGAAGGAATTTAAGTTCATAACATACAAAATCAGACACGGGGAGAACATGCAAACTCCACACAGAGGACGACCCGGGACAACCCCGAAGGTTGGACTACCCCAGGGCTCAAACCCAGGACCTTCTTGCTGTGAGGCAACAGCACTAACCACTGCACCACTGTGCCACCACCAATTGCAGTATATAACAGAAATTCTAGGTGTATACAACTGAAGATTAATAGGTTAACATAAAAGCACACGCTGTAACCCATTTTACACCCATTTGAGTCAATCACCTTCTCTGTCCATCTGGTAAGCAACACTGAAGTGGAAGATAACCTTGTAAGCTTTCATGGCACATACAGAGGTTCATGGGATGTCTGCATGGCAGAATGGTCGACATTTACAAGACAAAAACCCAAGCAGAAGCTCAGAACGACCAGGTTCTCCACAGGTGCACAGAGAGCATCTGGAGGAGACCTTTAAAGCGAACAAGCCCAAAAGACTCCGGGACACTATGAAGAGGATGACACACCTTCAAACAAACCCATTGTGCTGGACGAAGAACGTGTGTTTGCAAATGATGTAATTCGCTTCTTCCCCCGTTTGGATTCTGTCAACAACCCTGAGGAATGGGCAAATCTACTTAAGACCATTACACCCACTAGTGCAGATACAGGGATCATTGCTGTGGATGAAGTCAGGTGCATCTTCCAGCATACCGACTGAAGGAAAGCCCTTGGCCCTGACTCAAGCAGTACTCTCATTTTAAAATCCTTTGCCAGGGAATTGGCTTCCGTCTGGCAACCCATCTCTCAACTGTCCGTCAACACTCCTACCATTCCACGAGCTTGGAAGACATCTCATATCAAACCTCTCCCAAAAAAAAAAGTCCTAAAGAGTACAATGGTTTTCAGCCAGTAGCACTTACATCTGTTATTATAAAACCACTGGAGAACATCTCAACAAAGGAACATGTAAGACACAGGATCCTTTTCAATGTACCTACAAGCAAGGTCGCAGCACAGAAGATGCAGTTGTCACGCTTGTGCATCTCATCTCCTCACATATGCTAGAGCTCTTTTCCTGGACTTTTCATCTGCATTTAATACAATTCAGCTTGAGCTACAGTTCTTATTTACTGGTATCACTGTCTTCTCACAGACAGAATACAGCTAGTAAAAGTAATGAGACCCTTTCCTCTCCGATCAGAACTGATGTTGGAGCATCAGCTCACCTTTGTTGTTCACGTTGTGTCCAACAGTTTCTTTTAAAAGACGCTGATGACTCCACCTTACCATCTCTGCTGGCTGACAGAGATGACCCCAGACTGGATCACTGGACCAGACTGGACCATTGGACCAGTCTGATGTTGACTGGACCAGTCTGATGCTGCCTGGACCAGTCTGATGCTGCCTGGACCAGTCTGATGTTGACCGGCTCATGGATTGTAGTGATAAAAATGCTCTTATCAACACTAATAAGACAGAGGACATTATTTTTGTCTTTCCACCTGACTGTCAGCTGCCTCTAGTAACAGTTCACAACGTAGAAATTAAACAAGTCTCCTCATACAAATGGCCATGTGTAATGCTAGATGCCACCCTGTCATGGACTTCTCATCTAGAATTTGTTTGTAAGAAGATACAGCAGCTCATTTACCATAGTCTCAGATCTTCTGGAGCCAATGGCTGGATTATTCTTCAGGCTTGTAAATCAGTCATTCACAGCATGATGCCGTGCTGTCTAAACCACACAATCAAATCCAAACCTGTGTGGAGATTATTGGCCAACCTGTGGCACACTCCTTTCCAGTACCTAACAAAGAGAGGATGCTCCAACTCTTCACATGTTTTACACAGAGAACACCAACTTCTGCCCTCTACTACTACTACTACTACTACTACTACTACTACTACTACTACTTTCGGCTGCTCTCGTTAGGGGGCGCCACAGAGGATCATCCGTTTCCATCTCTTCCTGTCCTCTGCACCTTCCTCTGTCACACCAGCCTCTTTGGCCTTCCTCTTCTCCTCTTCCCTGGCAGCTCCATATTCAGCATCCTTCTCCCAATATACACAGCATCTCTCCTCCACACATGTCCACAACTTCTCCACAACTTCTGCCCTCTGAGAGGCCATTTAGAGTCCCTCCATGTAAACACAACAGGCTGAGAATTTTTTCATACACCAGTCTATCCTGCTGCTAAACCAAAACCAGTGCTGCTGAGATCTGAATCCAGAGGATGTGATGTGATGTGATGTGATGTGATGTGATGTGATGTGATGTGATGTGTCTGTCATGGTTGTCTGGATAAGTGTCACATGTGTAACCGTATGTGTGGAAGTCTCTTTAAGGGAACTGCCTAAGGACACAAAATGAAATTCAGTGTCAAGTGATGAAGTCGCATCGTATGGTATCATACCCTCTGTACTATCACCACAGAATGACGTGATGTTTTTGTTTTTAATCGTCTGACACAAAGTGAGCCGAGCAGCTTGACTCTTAACACCTCGGGCAGTGATGACTTCCTGATGGATCTACAGTACTGCTGAGGTTTGCTGTGACAGCCGAGACCAAACAGTCTGACGTTGCCCAGATGGTGGAGCAGCTTCAGCTGCTTCTGAGTTCATGATGAGTTGATGCAGAATTTGATGGATGGAGAAATGCAGGACACACTGCCATACTAAACTCTCTGTCTTTTTCATTATTCTTAACCTTGGCACTCTGGAACTACATCTCTCTCTCATTTGCTTTCCCCCTCTCTCCATTCTCCCTCGTCTCTCCATTCTCCTGTCGTCAATCAAAACTCCATTATCTGGTTTACAGTTTTGTAACTTCTCCCTGTTGGTGATCTGCAGTCCTCTCTGCTCCGTCTCTGTACTCATGTATGTACCCATGTACTCATGTACCCATGTACCCATGTACCCATGTACTCACATACCCATGTACTTATGTACCCATTTACTCATGTACCCATGTACTCAGTACTCATGTACTCTCTGTTCCATCTCTGTACTCATGTACTCTGTACTCATGTACTCTCTGCTCCATCTCTGTACTCATTTACCCATGTACTCATGTACTTATGTACCCATGTACTTATGTACCCATGTACTCATGTACTTATGTACCCATGTACTCATGTACTCTGTACTCATGTACTCTCTGCTCCGTCTCTGTACTCATGTACTCGGTACTCATGTACTCTCTGCTCCGCCTCAGTACTCATGTACTCGGTACTCATGTACTCTCTGCTCCGTCTCAGTACTCATGTACTCATTCTGGATGATCACCGGGATTACTGTGCAAGAGCTGCTGTGTTTGGACACCACTACAGATGTGTGTGTGTCCTCCAGTGGAAGTCCACTAAACCATGGAAAGTGAAGAAGGAGGAGCATGAGGGCAGTTTAAAAAGTACAGACTTCTTTGCCCCCACAAGACTTCAAAGCTAAGTTAAGCTGCCATAAGCTGCTGTGTGTGTGTGTGTGTGTGTGTGTGTGTCTGTCTGTCTGTCTGTGCATGTGTATGTGTGTGTGTGTGTGTAAAGAGTAACAGTACAGTGCGACCAGGAAAACCAACGTGCATGGCGACAGCCGGAGCACACTCATCTGGATTTAGAAATAAAATGGACGGTTTGTTTCCAAATAAACACACAACATGTTGAAAACCAACACACAAACTGGTGTTCCCCCAGTCAGGCATGAAGACACCGCCCATCCAGACAGAAGAAGGAGAAGATACAGTA